>NW_012116599.1:3650056-3654904 GCF_000951035.1 Colobus angolensis palliatus | reverse complement strand
ATCATTAACCTCAGATCAGGCCACTACACTCCAGCCTGGGCGACAGAGCGAGACTCCGTCTCAAAAAAAAAAAAAAAAAAAAAAAGCCAAATAAGACAGATATAATTGAGTGATGAATTAATCTCATAAACAGCAGGCACTGTGTGCTTCTAGGAGGATGGAGCCTCCTGCTGTGTGCTGAATTATGCTCCCTTCCCCAAGTCCATATGATACGAAGTCCTAAACCCAGTACCATAGAATGTGATTATATTTGAAGGTAGGTCTTTAAAGGGGTGATTAACTTAAAATGAGGTCATTAAGGTGGGCCCTCATCCAATATGACTGGTGTCCATTTAAGAAGAAGAGATCAGGATCCAGACATGCACAGAAGGAGGACTGTGTGAAGACAGAGTGAGAAGGCGGCCGTCTGCAAGCCAAGGAGAGAGGCCTCAGAGGAAAACCCTGTGACACCCTGATCTCAGACTTCCAGCCTCCAGAACTGTGAGAAAATAAATTTCCGTTGCTGGAGTCAGTCAGAGATACTTTGTTATGGGAGTCCTAGCAACTCCATATATCTCCATTAGCTCCATAAGTGGTCCAGGAAGAACTCGTGGAGGATGGAGAAGTAAAAACCAGGTGAAAGACAGGTAACATCAGTGGATGGGGGCAGGCATTCCTGGCAAAGGGCAGAAGACACCCATTGGAACCAAATTAAATGTCTTTGATGTAAAAAATAGCAATTTCATATGGTTCAACTGAATATAAGTAAAGGATCTAGGGTAAGAAGGTGGCTGCCTGTCACATTGGTGAGTGGTCATATATTGCAGTAAAATCTCATGGTTGTAAAGTACCCACTCCACTCAGTGACTGGGGGTCAGTATCCTCTTAGATCCTCAGTTTCCTCTTCTGTGAAGTAAGCACAAAATACTTGTACCTGATTCATAGGATTGGGGAGAGCATTAAAGTAGATGATGCCTGTAAATGCTTAGCACAGGGCCTGGGACACATTTAAGATCTCAGCAAATGTTAGGATAGCTTTTAAGACTCCCTGGGTTGCAGGTAATAAGACCTAAATCGAAAGAATTTAATGGAAAAAGGAGAATGGAAAGAACAGGGATGTCTTACAGAACATAAAGCAAGAACTTAGCTCAGTGGATCTCAAATGGGGGTAATTCTGCCCTCCAGGGGACACTGGCAATGTCTGGAGACATTTTTAGTTGTCACAGCCAGGGAGGTGCTATTGGCATCTAGTGGGAAGAGGCCAGGGATGGTGTTCAATATCTTACAATGCTCAGGACAGCCCCCACATCAAAGAATTATCTGGCCCCAAATGTCAAGAGTGCTGCTTGTGAGAACCCTCCAGGCTAGGGACTGCAGGGTCACCTGGACCCTCTAGGCCACACCTGTCCATGCGTCCTGGCTATTGAACTCTTTTCTCTTGACTCCAAACACACCCTTCTTAACTCTTCTTTGTGATGCTGCATTTAGATCTCTACAAATCACTTTTTTTCCCCCCTGGCTAACTGGTTCCATGCCTGGCTTTATAGAGGGGAAGGGATGCTAGAGAAAATCTGCCAGGCTGAAGGAGGGAGAAGGGACTACTTGTTGCCTTGTCCCTAGTCGTCTGGCTGTTGCTGACTGTATCACCTATCACAGGTCTTTGCCCCAGCAGCAGCAGCTGGTTCCTGTTTCCAGCTTTGTCCTGCACACCCATAACCTGCCTCATGGTGACCCTTTGGAGACACCAGCTGCAGCTGGTCAGCACCCTCTTCCTGGGCCTCTGTCTGCGGGGACTTCCTGTGAGTTTCAGAGGCACCAACACCAGCCAGATGGCACTGCTCCTTCAGAGTTCCGAGTCTCAGCTCTTCATGTTCCTTTTCCAAACCTCCAGGTTCAGGTAACTTCCTCCATTTGTTCTCTTAGCCTTAAGAATGTGAGCTGCTTCCTGAAGTTACTATCTCTGTAAAACTTCCATGTTCCCTGTTTGCCACTACAGTCCCCAAAGCCTTTTGACCAAGTTGTATTATTAACTCTTCTGTTAAAATAGCTGGTGTGGTTTCTGTTTTCCTGACTGAACCTGACCAATGTACACAGCACATCTACTCCATTCTTCTTTTTCACAGAGTGGTTTCACCACTTAGCTCCCCTTCTCGTGGTTCCAGAGTTCAGATAGTGCAGGTTTAGCCACTTGAAGAGAGTGAATCTCTCTCAGTTCCATTGCAAATTCCTGAGAAAGGAAATCTAATTGGCCCAGCCTGAGTCATGTGTCCACCCTTGTCCAATCAGCTCTGGCAGACTGGGGGGTCCATGTTGTACAAAATGGCAGCCGTTTCTTCTCAATTCAGGTCAAGGGTTTAGCAGGCCATTACTTTCCAGCTTTTTGAAACTCCTAAGTTTGTCCACTTAAAATATTTATTGTTAGTTGTAGTTGTGTTATCAAAGAGATACCCTCGACATGGCTCTTAGTAAGTTATCAGTAAATAATAGCCTTTTTGCATTTTCCTATTTTGTCTTAACAGAAAGTTGGGAGGTGGTATGTATCTTTTAGAAAAGAGGATGTAAACTCATATAGCTTGAGAAATATGACATATGAGATTTGCCTTGGAGCCCTCATATTCCTTTTCTGAACCTATATTTAAACTGATCTTAAGACTAATTTAAATGCAGATTTTAAAGAAGACTAAACAAAATATGATTTCTAATAGGCTGATGAGTCCCAAATACTGAGTTTTAAAAATGGTTAGATAAGTGGTGTAAGATTATAGTCCTCAAAAGCTTCCCCTGGCCTTCGGGCTTATAGAAAGGGATCTGGATTGAGAGGCCAATGCCATAGATTTAAATCCTATCTCCAAACCATATGCCTCAAGCAATCTCTCTGAGCATCAGTTTTCTCAGCCTTTGTGGATTTTATGCTCAACCTCACAGAGCTGGAGTCATGATTAAATAAAATAATACCTGTAGAAGCTTTGAACAGAATGTCTAGAACTAGAGCCTTCATAACTGTGAGTTATATTCCTTCTGTGTCCTGCAGCATGTTTCTGAACAAAAAAGAATGAGCACAAGTCAAGACTTTGTAATAACACTAACATAGACCTGTTACTCCAAAGATGCCAAATGCCGCTTGTACATGGCCTTACTTTGTCTCCAGTCCTTGCATTCAAGGTATCATCAGTCCCCATAGACTGTGGCAGCTGGGCAAACAGGAGCCAAGGGGCACAAGTGTCTGGCTAAGAACACAAGCTCTGAAGTCAGAACCACCTGTTTTCAAATCCATGCTGCTAACACTATCTGTAGGACATGGGGCAAATTACTTCTGCTTCATCCATCAAATGGGGCTAATAATGACAGTAGCTTTGTCAACACTCTCATTATGAGGAATGAATGAGATTAACCATACAAAAGCACTTAGCTCAGTGAGTGCCTGTCACTTAGGATTTAATAGTAGTGGGCTTCGCTTAGCTCTTATGATTGTCTTCTGTCAGTAAGCCTTTGGGAATTTGATGATTTTGTAAAGTCTAAAGGCAAAAAGGTTCCATTAGATAAAGAAACTAGAAGATTTTAAAGGCATATGGACTTCTTAATTTCGGAGGCATTCAATTTAATGCCTTTCTCTTGTAGCTGGAAAATATTTCTGCATTTCTTGCTGTTACAATATGCTGCAGGACCACTTTTTCAATGGGGTCCATGGTTGACATTGACTGAGATGTCAGCTTCCTTACTTGGCATCGTGCAGTTCTCTTTTTGTTGAAAGCTCTATTGAAAGAGTTCCTTGGGTTTGGGTGTTGTTAATAAGGAGGTCAGAGCCTATCTGGGGATGTGTGACCATGGGCTATATAGAGTCCCTCTGTGAACTGAGAAGAGCCACATTGAACACAGTGCATGACAACTATTCCAGGGCTGCGTTCAGTTTGCAGACTTATCTTAAATATAGCCTCCAATGAGAGAGTGGTCTTAGAAAAATATGCAAAAAAAAGATAGTTTACAATTATGGCAAATGCTTAGTGTTAAATGTCTGATGAAAGAAAATTCTCTTCATATTTAGGATACAAATGACTCTTTTATGTCCATCATCAGGGGAATGGATAAACTGTGCCTTTTCAAACAACAGAATTATATACAGCACTAAAAATAAATGAACAATAGTTTATTTTGAATATGGATGACTCACAAGCATAATATTGAGTGAAAAAGGAAGTGGCAAAAGAAATCAATTCTTTAAAAAAATGGCATACGATTTTCTAAAGTTTCCAAGCAAACAAAACTGATTAAATAATATATTGCTTCAGGAAGCATGCTTATGCAGTACTTCTATGAAGAAAGTAAAAAGATAACTTTTTCCAATTTGAGAAATTCCTTTTTTTTAAAAAAAGAATTTTTTAAGATAGTGTGATATATTCATACAAAGAAAAATGAACAAATTACCCATGCCTGCAAAAATGTGAATGAATGTCACAGACAGTGTGCTGAGAAAGAAGTGAGACGTAAGAGTCCACACTGTATAATTCCATTTATATAAAGTTCAACAACTTGTAGATCTACTCTATAGGGTTAGAGATTAATATAGTGGTTTTCTCCCTGGGGTGGGGCAAGGGGTGGAGGTGAGGTATTCACTGGAAACAACCTGAGAGTACCTCTGAGGTGATTCTATTTCCTCATCTAGGTTATGGTTACATGAATATTTACATATGTAAAAATTACCCTTAGTCCTTCCTAAATATTATTATTATTATTATTTTTTGAGACGGAGTCTCGCTCTGTCGCCCAGGCTGGAGTGTAGTGGCCGGATCTCAGCTCACTGCAAGCCCCGCCTCCCGGGTTTACGCCATTCTCCTGCCTCAGCCTCCCCTGTAGCTGGGACTACAGGCGCCC
>NW_012116599.1:3614799-3647738 GCF_000951035.1 Colobus angolensis palliatus | reverse complement strand
AAAAAAAAAAAAAAAAGAACTGTTAGTTATTACTCTCAGACTGGTGGAGCCATACAAATAGTACTAACAGACTGGGGGTGCCATGACCAAGAAAGTTCAAGAACCTGCCACGACTCATTGTAAATAACATGTAAACACAAACACATTCACACATGTGCTAGTCACCCAGTGTGGAGTCTGATGTGAAATGACTTCTTAACAAATGTACTGAAGAATTAGTGAATGAGTGAGGAAGCAGTGCTCCTCTGGCTTATCTTCTCATGCCTGGATATGTGTTCAAATTGGCCATCTCAGTGTGCAGCTCTCTCAGTGAATAACTCCCTTCCAGCCTTCCATTGCACGGGCTGGGGACAAGAAAATGGAAGCTAGGTGAGGTCCTGGATCACCGGGGTACCACTCTGGGCACACAGGAAAGCTTCACAAAGCAAGTGAGCATGACAGAAATTGAAGGCGTAAGGCTGAGGGAGAAGCTTCCATCCAAGACAGTTGACTGGGAACACACAAGAAAACCTGAGAACAAAAACACAAAGGCAGCTGAGAGGGGCGGAGGGAGAGCCTGAACGAAAGGGCAGGGAGGTGTGAGAGGAGACAAGAACAGGAGGCAAAGGCTGGCAGAGGCGTGAAGTGAGACATGGAAGAACCAGAAGGTCAAGTCATTGAGTTCGAATGTCATTGAGATTTCTTGAAAAAAAAGAGTAGGTTGGATGATGTGGTCAGTGTCTTGGGAAAGAAATGTCATTTTAGCACAAATGCTTGCAATGAAGCAACAAGGATACCAAGGTCACTTGGTTAATATGTAGCTTGGAGAGCTCCCAGATGGGCTCTGAGCAGGATTTGAGAAGAATTCAAAAGCATGACGGAGAGTGCAAAAAAGGACCCGGGGTAGATTCATCTGAGGGAATCATCCATTATGTTAGAAGGGTTGCAAGTGAAGGAAAACAATACATGTTTTCTCTCTAGGCTGAAAATTTCTACACTAAACTCACTCCTTCAAATTAGGCTAGAGAACATGGTCTGATAGGGTTCACCTTTAGATTACCAATGGAGCAACAGGGATGTGGCTCAAATATAAAAACCTGCTCTCACGCAGATTACGTCTGCTGAACAATGGCTCCGGATGGTTTGCCAGGCTGGCAGATGGCTCTGCTTACAAGACTCATACCAAGTTTTGTCTCATTCTATCTTTAAGAGGGTTCATTCATTTTGCATTGCTGCTCAAATTTTAATGTAGCTCATATTTCAGTGTTATCTCCACGTGATCATACCATTTAAAATAAAGTATTTGCATCTGTTTATGCTTGGAACATTTTACAACTTCATGTCAGCCCTTTATTCTTAGTTGAACCATTATTCTCTCAGTGTATAAGACCTATTTATTCTGAAGTCCCCATTATCTTTTTACCAGTTCTTTGAAGTTGTATTGTATAATAGTCTTTTTGGTGTCCTGAAAGAGAATGATATCAATGTTGTCAGTATCATCAAGTATCCGAACATCTGCTCCTTCATCCATGAACTGACAAGGCAATAGTGACTGCAGGTAGAGTTTGAGCTTAAGTTTCCCACGAGCCTGTGTGTGAATTCTGGGCCTACCATTTACTAACACGTTGAACCCAAGGAAGTGATTCAGCTGAGTCCAAATTTCACCTTGTATAAAATAAGAATAATGAGGTTTTCCTCATGGGGTTAATAAGATAAATGAAGGCTATATATATATATATATATATATATGGTAGGTGTTATAGTTATCTTGTCATGCCATGACTTAGGTGCAATTATTTCTACTTACTCTCTGAGTTTATGCCTTACTACAGTGATTTGCAAATTAGACGTAAAGTATGGCACTTGATTCCACATAAATTCTGATGTGAAAGGCAGACATGGCTGGCTGTATGCAGCAAAGCACACTTCAGAACTGTCAGCACACAGGATGTAATTATGAAATAATGCTCAATACTTTTATTGTATAAACATAAGGGCAGGTCAGTGTTGGGTTTTGTATTAGTTCATTTTCACGCTACTATAAAGATACTACCTGAGACTGGGTAATTTATAAAGAGAAGAGGTTTAACTGACTCACAGTTCTGCATGGCTGGGGAGGCCTTAGGAAACTTACAATCATGGTGGAAGGCGAAGGGGAAGAAAGGCACATCTTACATGGCGGCAAGAGAGAGCATGCACAGGGAAAAACTGCCACTTAAAACCATCAGATCTCATGAAAACTCCCTCATTATCATGAGAACAGCATAGGGGAAACCACCCCCATGATCTAGTAACCTCCCACCAGGTACTTCCCTTGACACCTGGGAATTACAATTCAAGATGAGATTTGGGTGGGGACACAGAGCCAAACTGTATCAGGTCTACTTTCATCTTTTACGTTTATTCAACAATTTTGTTTTTGTGATTCTTTATCCTTAAACTTCATCTTTTATTATCCTTAAACTTCATCTCTTATTATAAAAGTAGTACATACTTATTGAAAAAATTAAGATAGTACAGATGATTTTAAAAATCACCTGTGATATCATGGTGAGAAATAAACACTACTAACATTTTGGTGTATAAATTCCAGTGTGTGTAGTAGGAGTGTGTGCACATATAAGTAGATATAAATAATATTTCACTGTAAATACAAGTTTTCAAGCTATAGTTTTTCAGGTAACGTTTTTAATTGTGATACAATACACATAAAACTTACCATTTTAACTATTTAAAAGTGTACAATTCAGTGGCATCAAGTACATTCACAATGCTGTCCAACCTTTAGCACTATTTTAGTTCTAGAATTTTTTCATCACCCTAAAAAGAAACGCCATACACAATTAGCAGTCTCCCCTCATTTCTCACACCCCTAGCCCATAGCAATCATTAATCTGCCTTCTGTTTGTATGGATTTATCTATTCTAGGTGTTTCATACAAATGGAATCATAAATGTGTGATTTTGCATCTGCCTTCTTTCACTTCACTTAGCATAGTGTTTTCAAGGTACATCCATACTGTAGCATGTCTCAATACTTTATTTCATTCATGGATGAATAATATTCCATTGTATGAATATACAATATTTTGTTTATCCATTCATTAACTGATGGGCATTTGGGTTCTTTCAACCTTTTGGCTTTTGCAAATAATGCTTTTATGAGCATTTATGTACCAGTTTTTGTTTGACTACCTGTTTTACTCCTATACCTATGAGTGGAATTTCACATGACATTTTATCATGAACATTTTTCTAGGTCATTGAAAATTCTTCTGCAATGTCTTTCCACATAGTTGCAGAAAGTTTCATTGCATGGCTTTACCAAAATTTATTTCACAATCCCCTATTGCTGGATATTTCATTTGCTCCAAAATTTTCAACATTGTAAGTCATGTTTTAGCTCTGTGGGACCCTTGATCGTTATCATTTTTCAACACTTTCTGTGGATCAGACCTGCCTAGGGGGCTGTGTTTCTAATATATCAAAATCTCACAACAATCTGAAAAGATATACAGTGTTATTCTGATTTTACAGGTGAGAAAACTGAAACAAAAAAGACCACATGTGGATGTGATATTAATGCTTGGGTCTGGATCAGAACCCAGGCCTATCTGTTTGCAATACCTGAATACATCCCATTAAGTTCCATTTACAGGACTATTTTCTTAGGGTAAAGTTCTAGTTAAGGAGTTATAAATCAAAGAACATGCAAAATTTTAAATTATTTGTTGCAGAACTTTAAAAAGACAAGACACTTTCGGTAATTTCATCAACCTTGAATCAAGAATTGTAAAGATTTAATTTGGTTTCAAAGTACCATAAAAAGAAAGATGCTATAATCTCTGGCATGAAGGTCATATACAAATTGCAGAAAAATGAGCTTCTTGTTTATGTAGATCATAAATTTACTGCCACAGCACAAATGTGAATCTAAGAGGTCTCAAACTGTAGAAGGAATGGCTAGAATTCACCATACCGTGCTTTGAATCTTTTGCACTTGTCTAATCGTGATAAATCTTTTGATGAGTAATTCAAATCTGGAGGTTGTCAATGTGAAAAGAAAGGGGCTCCCTCCAAATTTTCTCTGGGAGGAGAGTTGGTATTTTGGACATGATGTTCATATCTCTCAACAGAATGTCATTTTTTGATAAGTGGAAATGTGTTTTCCACAAGGAACCTGCTGCTCTATGTAAGAACTGGTTTTATAATTGCTCTAACTTCTGTATTGAATACCAGACTGAAAAAAAAATTTTGTGCTATGAATAATCTTGGTTTAATGGCTGTAACAGAACCAGTCCTGAATCAGTAAAAACCAGACTCTGTGGTTTGTTGGAGGTTTTTAAAAAAATTACACTTACTTGGTGATAAAAGGAATGTAAATGCAGATTTCCATCATTAAACATTCCATGAGATAAACAATCTTTACTCGATAAATTGTTTCCAGCTAGTAATTTTGTTAAAACTATCTGACAACCCTATTCAAATGTCTAGCACAATGCCTGTCCTCTTAGTAATTATTAATTTAATTCCCTGCATTGATTTTAAAAAGTAGTGAGATTAAAATTTATTTATTCTGGTAATAAATATGTATTGAGCACCTACTGTCTTAAATTATTAGACACATCGATAAACCAAACAACTCCCTATCTTCATGGAGGTTAATATCTAGACCAGGTATCAGGGATGGGTGGAGGATACAAATTAGACCAAAACAACCCCAAAAAACAAAAAGCTAAAACAAACAAAAAGCAAAATAAGGGACAGAGTGTAACCGTGAGGATAACTTTTGACCAAAGACCTGAAGTGAGAGAGTGATGCTCTTTGATGATGGAGAAGGGACCACAGGCTAAGAAATACAGGTGGCCACCAGCTGCTGGGAGAGGCAGGGAAGTGGATTCTCTCCTGAGAGCCTCTGGAAGGAACCAGTTCTACCAATATTTTGACTTTAACGGGGTGAAGCTGATTTCAGACTTCTGTCCTCCAGAACTGTAAAACAACACATTTGTGTTTTTTTAAGTCACTAAATATGTGTAATTTGTTACAGCAGTGATAGGAAAGCAATGCAGGCTCAATAGAACTGAAGAATTGTTGAAGCCGAGATACTAGAGGGAGTAACCTCAATAGTCGGGAGAATGGGGTCAGAAAAGGAGGTGTTTGAAGTTGAGCATATGGGAGAGTGAAATCCGTGGCTATGGTGAGGCTGAGACCATGAGATGCATGGATGAGGAAGGATAAGGACACAATCATTAGAGAGGACCTCAGAGGCCAGGGGTGAGAAAGATCACCTAAGTGGGTGTGAAATCCTCAAGGGTCATGATGAATGTGGCAATGGGGAGAGTGACCCTGAGCCAGGAGCTAACTCTTCTAGAAACAGGAGTACGTGACCTGTGGGTCTATCGATGGCTGGAGTAAGGAGGGTAGCAAGTGGTTTAGTCTGATAGCATGGGCTTCAAAATTGAGGGTGAAAAGGGAGGAAAGAGGATACGAGTATGGTTTGGGAGAAGGACAATAAGGACCAGGGACAACACCTACCCCACCTCTAAGCCCTTGGGCTTATACCATGAAAGCTGTGGGAGATAGAAGAGAGCTGCAGAGAAAGCATTCAGACAGGATAAGAAGGTAAGAAAGTTTGATGGGTGGGGCAGGGAGGATATGGGCGATTTTGCTGATAACGAATCTTGAGTTCCAGTTGGTCCCATGGCAAGGTTTTGCTCTGTGCAGAAGTGGGAGATGGGGCTAGATGGATGATGTACAGGTACTGTATGTAGGTGAGAGACTGGAGATGAGAGAGGACTGGGTGGAGGTGGGGGAATCCTAGCTTCTTAATGGTGACCGAGATTTGTCCCAATAACATCCTGGCAGATGGTGGTGAAAAGGTCGTGTGGATTGGGAGAAGGGTGGGGGTCGTGTTATGGACACGCAAGAAGGCTCTACAGGTCCCTCTTCATGCCTGTTTATGGCAGGAATAAGGGAAGGGGTGCTGTGTGTGAACGTGCTTTGAGAAGGATAGGCCATGCTATAAAGGGAAAAGTGTGTGAGTTACAGGATCATGTGATAAAAAGTGATGTATGAGGGGGAAAAAATCCTTTTCCTGCCTTGTTTTCACAATAGCACTCTCAGGCATCCACCCCGGGACTCTACAATGGCTGTCAGGCTTCCAACAACTCCCATTGTAGGCTGGAGCCTGACCTAGTGAGAAATTAGAACACCGTCCTTCAAAACCCATGTCTCTGTCTGTTTAACACCAAGGAGGTCCAAGAATAGACTGAGCTCCTTTCTTATGACTGGGAGGTTAAACTTCAACTTCGTAGGCTTGGTGTATTGTGCCTAAAATGCTCTAAAACAACAGCTTTATGATAAACACAGAATCCCAATCTGAGTGTGAGTCAGGGGAAAATAATTCTATACCTTGTGAATTCTGGAAATGTTTAGATTAAAAATAAAAACCTGTGTGGCAGGACCAACCTTACAAAGAGTAAACTTCCCAGCAAGTGTGTGTTGGCTGTCAGAGTTGAGTCATAGGGAAAGGGAGTTGCCACAGGGGCTTTGAGCTATTTATTATATGATGTCCAGGTCTCAATAGCCAAGTAGACAAAAGGCTGGATATACAGGGAATGGAGAGCCCAGTGGGGCAAGAATTGAAAGGGCATCTTACAGTTGTCTAGTATTTACAAAGAGGTCTCACCCAACGATATATGTGAACATGCGATTCTGGCCATTGTCTTTCTGATATCAGGGTGAGTGTTTTAGTCTGTTTTCGCACTGCTGATAAAGACATATTGGAGACTGGATAATTTGTAAAGGAAAAGAGATTTAATGGACTCATAGTTCCACGTGGCTGGGGAGGCCTAACAATCATGGTGGAAGGCAAAAGGCACATCTTACATGGCAGCAGCAAAGAGATAATGAGAGCCAAGCCAAAGGGGTTTCCCCTTATAAAATCATCAGATCTCATGAGACTTATTACTACTATGAGAACAGTATGGGGAAACCACCCCCATGATTCAATTATCTCCCACTGGGTCCCTCCCATACACGTGGGGATTATGGGAGCTACAGTTCAAGATGAGACTTGGGTGGAGACACAGCCAAACCATATCAATGGGTATTCTGGGGGTTTTCAGTTGGGCTTGCTCACCATGTCAAGGGTGTAATACACCATCCTGCACGTAAGGTGTTCATCTGTGGTGGTGTATCCTAAACAAAGAATAGTCATCAAAAACAACGGGTCCCTTGGGATCTGAGGACATTTTTTCCATAAATGGAGCACTATCATCTCCTCTTGAGAATACCAGTAGGGTCCTTGACCATCAGTAATTGATTCAATTTTGCTGATTACTGAAGGGTATACAAAGAAGACTGGAAGGCACCCAGTATCTGCTCTTCCCCATTTTTTGAAGGTGTGTAATCTTTCTTTCCATCCCTCAAGACATGGCAATCGTTAGAGCTACTTCTAACTCCTGTGAGCTGGCAGGGGTGCTCAGAGATGGCAAAACAATTTTGCTATCAGTCAAAAAAAAAATTCACTTTGGAAAGTCCCTTCTGATGCTAACATTCTGTGATCCTAAAGCAAACCTCCTAATCCCCACAAATCATAGTGTGTATCCTTAAGGCTAATAGAGTTTTGAAGGGCCCATCTCATAGCTGCCTCTCCTGATGGGAACAGTCAGAAAGGCACTCCATGCATCTTTCTGCTGTCCTTGAATGTTCATGCAATAGCAGACAACTGTCACTTTGCTTGAACAGAGCATAATTTGCTATTACTTTACTCAAAAATACTTCAATGTAATAGATGCAGAGTAACACTGAAAAGCTGGCTTGTTGTTTTAGTCTACACTTTCATCCTTAGTCACTAGTAGCCAGACTTCAAAAATACCAAGCATCCTGTGTTTCAGTCATGTCATCAATTCTTGATTCCTCTCCAGGGAAGTATTGTGTTCCTTAGCATATGGCCTCTTACTAAGATCAGCAACCAATCCTATAAGCAAACAGAGAAGGGTGAAAGCTCAGGAAGTGTAGGGCTCTCCAGGGATGCACGGAGTCACTGGTATCTCAAAGGGCATCCACTTATTAGCTTGCTATGCAAGCAGCTGCTCTCTTGACCTAAGGGAACAAGAGGATTTGAGGTGAGACTGGGGGCAAAGAAGGTAGAGAGAGGAAGAAGATGCATAGGACCTGTAGGGTCCAAGGCTGGGAAGGGGTGCAGGAGGTATGTCTAGAGCATCGATGGGACTGAATGAGAGCCCTGGAAACCTCTCAGAGGAGGCAGTGAGGAAGGAAGACCAAGCCAAAGTTCACGTATTTTTCTATGTTTTCCTAAGTTTCCCATATTTTCTATGTTTTCCTAAATTGCTTCCCTATTATCCAAGGGAATAAAATGTTTCAGGAAACCCAGGAAGCATTTTATTTCCATGTGACTTGTGAGTATGTCAAAGTGATTAAAATTTCATAGTCAGTCACTAAACAGGAGATGGTGTTTCTCTCAACTCACCTCATTGGTTTTACACAGGGGTGGTGATTTTTGTTTGTTTGTTGTTGTTTTCTTATCACAAAGGACTTCATGCACTAGAGGCCTAAGCATCTAAGAAGGAGATTTCTGAGGCTCTTCCAACTCCAGTCCCTTCCTATCCTCAGCCTGGACAGCAAATCACTATCACCAAAGCCAACAAAATTAGAAGGCTCCTTGACTTGGGACCTGGAATCTATATTTTTAAAATTTCCCTAAGCAGACAGATTTGGAAACTACTGAAAATTCCCAAGAATGACAGAAAAGAGAGTGGAAGAAGTGAGGGACTAGGGACAGAAGTCAGAAGAGGAGGGGCTGAGCTGTTCTTATGTGTCCTTCTGCAGCAGGAGGCTGCACTTCCCGTCCTCTGCTCCTCCCTGTCTTTTCTCTGGCTCTTGGAAAGAGTGAGCAGAAGCCAGGTAGAAAGACCCTTGGATGCCCTACACTAAGGAAGTTTGCATTTTGGGGTCAGAGTAAATGGGGTCAGACCGCTTGACCATCTGTGGCCTGTGTGAATTACCCAACTTCACCAAGCTTCAGTTTCCTCATCAATAGCACTTACTAAATGGCTGCCACCATCAGTTCATGGGTCCAAGCCAAGCCATGGTTGGCTGTAGTCCATAGCTTCCAGGCAAGTCCTGACACCACAGCTCTGACAATTCCAGGCACCAGAGAAGTGCCAAGGACAGCACTGAGGTGATTTTCAGGGCACACAACCCCAATGGAGCGGGAGCCAACTGAAAAGTGGACCAAGTCTTTCCACAGCCCATCCCACAGTCCTCTCCTCCTCACCCTGCAGACCCTTAGCCTTGCTGGGCTCTGAATCGCTAAGCCCAAGGCAAGCCTCTTCTTCCAAATGAACCACCATATTTTTCTCCCTACTTTTGCTCTCTTGCAAACTCTATTCCTTTGAAGCTGACCACTGCTAATACTTGGTCTGATTAAAGCAATTATCAGTAAGGTATAGATGACTGTTGCATTTGCAACTTTACAGGGGGTGTATGTTAATTCAAAAACATCCCCTCAGAGTGGTAAAATAGATTCAGGAAATGGATCTTTATAGATTTAAAGAAAGTCTTCACCCCAAAACTGTTCTGTCAACCCCATCATCACTACCCTATTTTTTTTCCTGGGTCAGTTTTGCCTGTAGCTCTACACCACACCAGATGAAGTTAGGTACATGGGCACTCCTGAAGGAGAGTGCTGGCTGGCATTAAGACTATATGGCTCCATCAGAAGCCACAAGCACAATCACCAGCATTATCTTTCTTCAGAATGTCAGCGTTTCCCAGCGGTATCCATCTGCCACTGCTATCTATTCCCAAGCTCAGTCTGCCTGTATGGAATCCCCTCCACCACAAGTAAAATCTTGAATGGATACACATGTTATACCTTCAAGTCCAAGAATATAGTTGGGTTATAAGACATTAAGAAGCTCAAAATTCCTGGGAATGTCATACAAACTGCCCATATTTCTCTAGGATTAGGTTTGTGTACACATGACCCTCCCACCTGCCAAACAGCTTAAATATATAACCATATTTCCCTCTTGTATAAAAGTCTGAACTAGGTGGCCCAAGGCCAGCAGGGGTGCTATGGTATCATTGCCATGATTCTGTCTCATTGCTGTTCCCCAAGAGGGCTGCATTCATGGTTAGCTCATGGTCCAAATGGCTGCTCCAGTGCCTGCCAGCACGTCCACATTTCAGCCAGAAGCAGAGAGGAGAAAGGACGAGCACACACTCCACTTAAGGACATTTTACAAAAATTTAACACAATTTCCATTGAGGTTCTGCTGAATGGAATTTAGTCACCGGACCACACTTTCCTTCAAGGAAGGCTGTGTGAAAGGGAGCCTTTGCCTGAGTGCATCTTCACGTCTAGGTTACTGTGGGCTTTCCTCACCCCTCCTGACTTCCATGTGCTATAGCATCCCTGTGCCTGCCACTGCTCGAAGACACTGCCTCCTGGGGTGATATGGTTTGGCTGTGTCCCAACCCTAATTTCATGTTGAACTGTGATCCTGAGTGTTGGAGGTGAGATTTGGTGGGAGGTGATTGAATCATGAGGGTGGTTTCTAATGTCTTAGTGCCATCGCCCTAGCGCTGTTTCGTGACAGAGTTCTCAAAAGATCTGGTTCTTTAAAGGTGTGTAGCACCTCCCCTTTTGCTTTCTCTCTATCCTGCCGCCATGTTGAAGACATGCTTGTTTCTTTCCCCTTTGCCTTTCTGCCATGATTGTAAATTTCCTGAGGCCTCCCCAGCCATGCCTCCTGTACAGCCTGTGGAACTGTCTATCAAGGAAATATCTTTTCTCTATAAATTACCCAGCCTCAGGTAGTTCTTTAAGGCAGTGTGAGAACAGACTTATACATGGGGCATAACACTTATTTCTTGCTTCCGCGGTTATAGCACCTGTGAGGTCACACCCTGTGCAATCCTTGGTGGTGAGCTGGGACTGAGTCCCTGAGAATACTCACTTTTTATTAATTTTCCTAAGGCATGGTGGAGGACATCCTCCATTCTGACATTGCAGTAAGAAAGTGGGAAAAAGCCTCCCAAGCAGCTCCTTTCACTAATCTATAAAGGTGTTAATGAGGCTTCTGATATGGCAAGTCCTAGACAAGATGTTGAGAACACAGCAAACAAAAGGCTCTGTCTCTGCCCTCAAGGAGCTCAGAGGCCCCCAGGGAGACAGGGGTGAGTGCAGTGTCAGAGATCTGTGGAAGGTTATAAGGGGGTTCTGAAGGAGAGTACCTGGATGGTCAAGGCAGATGGAAGTGGCCAGATACGTCACCTTGAAAGGGGTTAGGCTGAGATGAACTTTAGAGGAAAAGCAGGAGTTGGTCAGGCAAAACAGAAATGTGCATTCAATGAAGGTTTACCATTGCCAGAAGCAAGGAGAAAGAAAAGAGTGTGCAGTGTTCTTGCAAGTATATGCTATTGAGGACGACTGGAAATGCAAGAAGATGAAATTAGAGTATCAGGAAGGAAGGCATGTACCAACTCACAGTCTTGTATACAATGACCAAGAACAAGTAATGAATTTGATTAAATTCTCTCTGGGATCAGAGTCCTGTTTGGGTACCTAAAGTGTGGGGCTGGATACTCTATTATACACTTACAGGATTTCAGCTTATTGCAACCTTAATCTTCAAATAATGGTATGCTTGTGGATCCTGGTCACTGGTCTCCACCCTCTTGTCAGCACCTTTCTGTATGTTGTGTGGTCTCCTGCATGTCTTGTCGACTATTTTCTACAACTATCTCTGTCATCGACTGTCACTTTGTAAAGATGCTTTGTTTGGCTCATCAAACTGTAATTTTCTCTGCATCCTGTATGGAGGCCTATCCCACCTCTCAGCTCAACAGTCAATGGTTGAGGTCCCAGCTTTCACTTCCCCTGGCCTACTCCTGCCTAATCTGTCATAGCACATCAGTGCTGCAGATAGAAAGGAAATCTAAGCAATGTAGATTAGGGGTGAGGAAAGGTGTGGTAGGTAGTCTCCAAGAAGACGCCCAGTGAGCCTTGCTTCTAATCTTCACACCCTTGTGTAGTTGGTCTGTGTGATTACAGAATATGGCAGATGTGATGATATGTCATTTTCAAGGCTAGATCATAGAAGCCTTTGTGGCTTCTGCCACTCTTTCCTTATCACAGGCTCTGAAGGAAGCCAGCTGCTGGATAGTCAAGGCACTTACATCACCTTATTGAAGGGTCTATGTGGGGAAGAACCAAGGCCTCCTACCAGTGGCCTTCTGCCATCAGGATTCAGTCCTCCTGCCAACAACCACGTGAATGAGCCTTCTTGGAGGCAGACTCTCCAGCTCCATCAAGCTTTAAACAGCTGCAGCTCTAGCCGACATCTTGACTGCAACCTTAGGGGAGACCCAGAGAAGAACGCTCCAGCTAAGGCCGTTCTGAATTCCTGGCCACCGACATTGAGATCATAAATACCCATTGTTTTAAGCCATTGTGTTTTCGTGTTATTTGCTGTGGAGCAACTGATAACTAACACAATAGACTTCCCACCTTCTTCCTCACTCCCCTGCTAGAAGAGGTAATGCGACCTGATTGGCTAGATTTCAAGACATGGATTGGGTTATGCTCATTGGTGAATGGGTCCCTGGCAACCAGTCAAGGACTTATGGAGTCCCTACCATGAGCTGAGTGCTGTTTTAGGTGTTGGAGATACAGCAACATATAAACCAGTGCCCCTGACGTTCTAACGGGAGGAGGAAGGCAATGGGTACACACTCTTTATCAATATGTGCTATCAAAAATATGAAATTAGGATGCTGTTTATTTTAAAAACATTTTTAATTAGTTGGGAAATGGCATGCCTGTAGTCCCAACTACAGGAGATTACTTAAGCCCAGGAGTTTGAGACCAGCCTGGGGGATACAGCAAGACCATGTCAAAAAAAAAAAAAGGAATATGAAATAGACTTACATGTGCAAAGAGTCAGGAGGAATACTTTAGCTAGGATGAGCAAGAAAGAGCCCTCAGAGCTGGTGGCATCTGAGTTCTGACATGAAAGTTGAGGAGGAAATTACTATCTTGGGGAAGGCCATTACTAACAAATGCAAAGGCCAGAGAGAGAAAAGAAGTTGGCATGTTGTAAGGATGAAAAGAAGGCCAACAGTGGAAACGCAGGAGAGCGGAGGGAGGTGTATCTCAAAGCCACGTACCCGCACTTTCTTCTTGCAGCTGGCTGGGTCAGTGGAGGCAGAGCTTGTGTCCTTGAACAAAACCTTACTATCTCGTCCTCCCACACTTTACTCCTCCCCACACAGGCGCCCTCAGGTCTGGAGTGGAAAGGGGTGGGCTTCCAAGCTTTTCCAAAGTGCTTCACTGTAGGGGAAGTTAGGACTTAGGACAATTTGTCATAAAACGGTAAGTGGATTTTCATTTTTTCTGTTCCCTTGACAACCCCAAGGAGGGAGGCAGGCTTGAGGAGCAGAGAGAACTCAGCTATTCCTAGATTCTTCAAATACTATCAACACTCACCACCTCTGTTCATAGGCGTGACTGTGGAGTGGGCACATGGTGGAGAAAGTGTGTGCATCAAAATTAACATCATGAGTCTAGAGCAAAGCGCGTGAAGGGGTAACAGATGAAGAGTATGACCTGATTCCTACCTCAAATGTGTCATGAAGAAACTTTCCACAGGATCATTCCTGGGCTTGCATTACATGCTCATATGTGGGAATTAACTCCCTAACACCTTTACATGTTTACGAATATAAAAGTTTCCAGATCACTCCTTTAAAAAACGTACAGTGGGAGACTATTGATGAAATAGGATATAGCTGTCCTCATTCATAAGTCTTCAGATTTTCATGCAGAAGGTAAAAGCTGGCAAGGGGGTATTAAAGATCCAGTCATCGATCAATTTGCTTTTAGGAGGGAGGGGCCCAAATCCTGTGGTTCAGTGAATGGGCAAATATCAGAAACAAGGTATTCCAAACTGGATGATGTCATGAAGTTCGCAAGGTACAAGCATGACAGGAAATAACAAGAAGTAAAGAATGAAGGGCTAACTGCTGAGCTCTGTTAACCATGTAGCAGATCCTCCTAAGAGCTTTAGTGGTGAAACCAGAGAATTGTTTTTTGGCATTAACCGGATATGACAAAAATAGCACTAAATTCCTGCAAAAGCTCTGAGTGGGTGGCAGAACTACAGGATAAAATGAGATGTGAAGAGGCTTGTGTGATGTCTGCCTACCAAATTGCTTTGAAGGGCAAAAAGTCAGAAAACCTTATAGATTAGAAATAGAATAAGAATTACTTAGGGAGAGTTACGGAAGAAATAGCTGATTCTCAGAAGACTTCTAAGCCAAATGAAAATAAATGGGATTTCTGAAATTCAACAATGAAAAACAAAAACAAACCTGAAAAATGAATCAACCTAGCCAAATGAGTAGGAATCCACAGCTTAAAGAAAATAAGGGACTCACTTAAGAAAGAGCTCATACACTCTGTGGTGTCCTTCTATTTTTTTTTTTTTAAATGATACTTTGATTTGCATAAGCATCTGACCTGATAATGGGACTTTGATTCTATTTGGTGCAGGTCAAAAGGTGTATCCCTTTGTCTGCTGATAAGGGAGTTGTTGGGCCTGGGTGAGGGCCAAAAAGCAAGGAGGAAGAGAAGTTAAGGAACAGAGTTTGATTCAGGGCCCTACTGCACATTGCAGACATTTCTGTAAGATGGAGTGCAAAGTAATAGTTTGTCATCTAAATATCAAGAATACACAAAAGAGAAAGTCCTAATAATTAAAATCAGTACATAATTTTACTTTTTGTTTTTATTTCAAGCTCTCAGCCCCCAACTGTAACCCAAGTCCTTTTATCTGTCCACCCACAGCTAATGAAGGATGAACCTCATTCTGGACAAGAAGCCCTCAGGGCCCTTCACGGGCACCCAGGGCTGGCCTTTGTCAGGCGGGGAAGTGGTGCTTTTACTGCTGACCAGCGCTATACCTGAAGCTCCCTGTGGCAGGCAGAATTCTAAGAATCACCCCCCAGAGACCCTTGTTTTTGTATTGCCCCCTTCCCTATGAGTGTGGGTGGATCCTGGGAGTAATGATGAGATCCCACTCCATGGTTGTTTCATTATAAGGTGAAGAAAGATTGTCTAGCAGGCCTGATGGATCACATAAGCCCTCTAAAAGCAGAGCTGTCTTCAGCTAGTCACAGAAGAGGATGCCAGTGATTGGAAGCACAAATAGAATTCGATGTACCATTGCTGGCTTGAAGATGAAGGCCCCATGGCAAGTAATGGGAGCAGCTTGTAGAAGCAGAGAGCAGCCGCTACCTCACAGCCAGCAAGGAAATGGTGACCTTGGTTCTACAACCCCGAGGAACTCAATCTGGCCAACAACTTGAGTGAACTTTGAAGCAATTCTTTTTCAGATCCTTCCAATAAAAGCCCAGCCTGGCCAGTACTTTGATTGCAATTTGGCAAAGTCCTGAGCAGAGAATCTAGTCAAGCCTGCCCTGACTTCTGACATCTTGGATTGTGAGATAAGAGATGGCATTACCAAAAAAAAAAAAAAAAAAGAAGAAGAAAACTTCAGGCCAATATCCTCAATGAACATAGATGCAAAAATTCTCAACAAAATATTAGCAAACTGAATCCAGCAGCACATCAAAAAGCTAATCCACCGTGATCAAGCAGGCTTTATTCCTAGGAGGCAAGGTTGGTTCAACATACACAAATCAATAAATGTGATTCATCACATAAACAAAACTAAAAACAAAAACCGCATGATTATTTCAATAAATGCAGAAAATACTTTCAATAAAATCCAACATACCTTTATGTTAAAAACCCTTAACAAATGAAGCATTGAAGGAACACACTTCAAAATAATAAAAGCCACCTATGAAAACCCACAGTCAACATCATACTGAATGAGCAAAAGTTGAAAGCATTCCTGCTAAAAACTGGAACAAGACAAGGATGCCCTCTTTTACCACTTCTATTTGACATAGTATTGGAAGTCATACCAAGAGGAATCAGGCAAGAGAAAGAAATAAAGGATATCCAAATAGGAAAAGAGGTAGTCAAACTCTCCCTGTGTGCAGAGAATATAATTCTATATCTAGAAAACTCCATACAGTCTTTGCCCTAAATCTCCTTGATCTGATAAAGAACTTCAGCAAAGTCTCAGGATACAAAATAAATGAACAAAAATCAGTAGCATTTCTCTATACCAATAACATCCAAGCTCAGAGCCAAATCAAGAATGCAATCCCATTCACAATAGCCACAATAAGGATAAAATATCTAGGAATACAGCTAGCCATAGATGTGGAAGATCTCTACAATAAGAATTACAAAACACTGCTTAAAGACACCAGAGATGACATAAACAAATGGAAAACATTCCATGCTCATGAATAGAAATAATCAATATTGTTAAAATGGCCATACTGCTCAATGAACTTTACAGATTCAGTGCTATCCGTATCAAACTACTAATGCCATTATTCACAGAGTATTCTAAAATTCTTATGGAACCAAAAAGGAGTCTGAAAAGCCAAGGCAATTGTAAGCAAAAAGAACAAAGCTGGAGACATCACATTATCCAGTTTCAAACTATACTACAACATTACAGTAAGCAAAACAGCATGATATTGGTACAAAAACAGACACATACACCAGTGGAATAGAATAGAGAGCCCAGAAGTAATTCTGCACACCTACAACCATCTGATCTTCAACAAAGTTGACAAAAACAAGCAATGGGGAAGAGACTCCCTATTCAATAAATAGTGCTGAGATAACTGGCTGGCTGTATGCAGAAGATTGAAACTGGACCCTATCCTTTCAGTATATACAAAAGGCAACTCAAGATAGATTAAAAACTTAAATGTAAAACCTAAAACTATAAAAACCCTGGAAGATAATCTTTGAAATACCATTCTAGACATAGGACCTGGTGAAGATTTCATGACAAAGTTGCCAAAAGTAATTGCAACAAAAACAAAAATTGACAAATGGGATCTAATTAAATCAAAGAGCTTCTGCACAGCAAAAGAAACTATCAACATAGTTAACAGACAACCTACAGAATGGGGGAAAATATTTGCAAACTATTTATCCAGCAAAGGTCTAATATCCAGAATCTGTAAGAAACTTAAAGACATTAACAAACAAAAAACAAACGACCCCCCCCAAAAAAGTGGGCAAATCATGAACAGACACTTTTCAAATCCATGCAGCCAACAAGCATATAAAAAATACTCAACATCAGTAATCATTAGAGAAATGCAAATCCAAACTACAATGAGATATCATCTCATACCAGTTAGAATGGCTATTACTAAAAACTCAAAAAATAACAGATGCTGGTGGGGTTGCGGAGAAAAGGGAACGCTTATACACTGTTGGTGGGAATGTAAATTAGTCCAGTCATTGTGGAAAGCAGTTTGGCAATTTCACAACTAACTTAAACAAAATCACCATTTGACCCAGCAATCCCATTTATACACCCAAAGGAATATAAATTGTTCTATCATAAAGACACATGCACATGTGTGTTTGTCACAGCACTATTCACAATAGCAAGGACATGGAATCAACCTAAATGCTCATCGACGGTAGACTAGATAAAGACAATGTGGTACATATATACACCATGAATTGTTGCTCAGAGATCATTTCTTTTGCAGCAACATGGATGGAGTACTTATCCTAAGTGAACTAACATACGATCAGAAAACCAAATACTGCATGTTCTCACTTATCAGTGGGAGCTAAGCAATGAGTACGCGTGGACACAAAGAAGAGAACAATAGACACTAGGGCCTACTTGAGAGTGGAGGGTGGGAGGAGGATGAGGGCTGAAAAACTACCTATTAGGTACTATGCTTATTTCCTGGGTGATGAAATAATCTGTACACCATGCATGCAATTTACCTATGCAACAAACCTGCACATGTACCCTGGAACCTAAAATAAAATATTAAAGAAAGAAAAGAGAGATGATATTGTTTTAAGTTGCTAAGTATATGGTTATTTGTTATGCAGCAAATGCAGCATATGCAGTAGCAAATGCGTCCACCCCGTTGCCTGAAATTCCCTCCCACGTATCATTTCTGGAAGGCTGCATTAGTTTCTTATTGCTGTTGTAACGCATTACCATAACTGCATGGCTTACACAACACAAACTTGCTATCTTACAGTTCTGGAGGCCAGGAATCCCTAACAGGTCACACTGGACTAAAATCAAAGCGTCAGTAGGGCTGAATTCCTTCTGCGGGCTCCAAGTAAGACTTTGCTTCCTGCTTGTTCCAGCCTCTAGAGGCTGCTGCCTTCCTTGGCTCATAGCCCCTTCCCCCAATCACATCGCGATGAGCTCTGCATCTGCCGTCACATGTCCGCCTCGGACTCTGCCTCTCCTCCCTCCCTCTCTTACTTGTAAGGGCTTATGTGATTCCACTGGTCCCCCTGCAATGATGCAGGATAATCTTCTCATAGTGAGCTCCTTAATTACGTCTGCAAAGTTATTTTGCCATGGAAAGTAACAACACAGTCACAGATTCCAGGGATTGGGAAACCGACATCTTTGGGGGTCATTATTCAGCTTCTTGTAACAGGCTTCCCTAATTTGCTCTGCTTTTAATCTTTCACTTTTTGCTACTTGAAAGTGAGTAATACTTTTTAGGAAGATTTTCTTTCCCAATCTTCCCATTCATTTACTCAGTATTTATTAGATGCCTATTTCACAAGACCATCCTGTTGTATAAATCAATAATTTATATAAATAGCATCCCTTCTGAAGTTGTTCAGTCTACACAAACATACCAGACGACTCTACTCATGCTTGTTAGACATTGAGCAAGAGATGTAGTGTAAACAAAATGACAAATCCCTGCCTTTATTTATTGAACGACTGCAGGAGGCTAGGGTGGTGTCTGCGCATGTGAATTTTCTAAAACTCCCCAAGTTATTCTGATTTGCACTGAAACATGAGGACCACTGAAGCCCTCAAGCCTGATGCTACCTAGACCTATTGAAGTAGAATCTTCACGGCAGGGGTGGGGGTGTCATAGTCTGTTTGGGCTGCTATAATAAAATACCACAAACTGAGTGGTTTACAAACAACATAGTTTTTTTCTCATAGTTCTGAAGGCTGGAAAGTTGGAGATCAAGGTGATGGCAGATGCAGTGTCTGCTGAGACCCCCTTTCTGGTGTCCTTTCATTGTGGAAGGGGCAAAGCAGCTCCCTGGGATAGCTTTTATAAGGGCACCAATTGCGTTGACGAGAGCTCTACCTTTGTGGCCTGATCATCTCCCAAAAGGCTTCATGAGCTCCTCATACCATCACATTGGTGGTTAAGATTTCAACATAAGAATTTTGTAAGGGACACAAACATTCAGACCATGGCAGTGGGGTAGAGACAACTGTTTTTTGAAAAGCTCCCTTAGGTAATTATGATGGACACAAAGCCTTGCGTTTGTCTGCTTGAGACACGATGGCCTATCAGCTGGTGCCTAGAGGGCATGAGATATGGGAATTATATTTGATGGAACTGGAGGAAGGAAAGAGTATGGTAAGCAAGTGTCCCTGGGAAGCCCGAGGGAAGGACAACTCCTCCAAGATCAGGGAACAGGAAGAAGGAGTAATATAGGGAGAAAACCCATAAAGTAAAATCCTCTTCTCCGCTAGGCAATGGTGGTGATGGGGCAACCTGAGAAGGGCTAGATGTTGGGGCATCTGTGTCCATTGTTGCACATGGGAGCCTTAGTATTCTTAGTAGTTGAAGGGACCATAAGTGAGCTATCTGAAGGCCAGACAGAATTTGTTTTCAGAAGGTTGAAGAGAGACATGTTGAGGGGACAATTCAGAAGACTTGTTTATACCTGTCGGGGCTGTAAAGAGCTCAGGAAAGATTTTTAGAAAACGAACTTGACAAAAAACAAAATAGGAAAATGGAAAGTCTATTCATCGCCATTAAGAGTAGAAGAGCATTTGGGAGGCCGAGGTGGGCAGATTACGAGGTCAGGAGATCGAGACCATCCTGGCTAACATGGTGAAACCCTGTCTATACTAAAAATACAAAAAAATTAGCTGGGCCTGGTGGCGGTGGCCTGTAGTCCCAGCTACTAGGGACATTGAGGCAGGAGAATGGCGTGAACCTGAGAGGCGGAGCTTGCAGTGACCCGAGACTGCGTCACTGTACTCCAACCTGGACGACAGAGAGAGACTCCATTTAAAAAAAAAAAAAAGTAGAAGAACAGAGAAAATGGCCTCTGAGAAGCACTTTAGGGCACGAGTCAAACTGGGAGAGGAAAGGCAGGACTGTGTATAAAAGTTAAGTTGGAAGGACACTCACTGTGATGGGGAGGCAGCCCGGGCTCAGAAGCCCTGGGCTCAGAGGTCCCGGGCAAATGCAAAACCATCTCAAGGCCGCGAGTAGCAAAAGACTGGAATCCAGGTACCAAGAGGAAGTCAAGGGCCGGAGCTCTGGCCTGGATAAGGACTGTCTGTGCAAATCCCCCGGGCCGGGGAGGAAAATCTAAGGGTCTGATGAGTGTCTTCTCATTGGCTACGTGGTGAATGCCATGTTGTTTGGTATCAAAACAACTTTCAACAATATTAACAGAACGTTTAAAGAAAATATGCATTTATAACACCATCTACCTAATGTAACGGCAGAATGAAATATTCGAGAACAACCATTTTGAGGACTGACATTCACACATATAGGCATCAAATTCCTATTCTGATTCAGAAAATAATTATTCTCTTAAAACATCTTGCTTTCCACATCTAGTTGCATGGAGAAAGATGTGAAATAAAAGTCAAGTCAAATAATGCAAAATAAAATCCACAATTACACTTGGATAAGTGGAAAAAAAGAAAGAAAGAAAAGTAACTCTTAATTTCACCCCTGAGAAATAACATTTTGTGTTTATACATTTATTTACACTTGTATTTCCTAATATCATACTGTACATATAACTTATTTTGTGTACACACACACACCACTTTATATAATTGGATCATCTTTTTATGTCATTACATGTTATTCTCCTGCCACACCAATAATAATGCTTATTTAGTAATATATTGTATGGGTGTGCTATTTCTCAAGGTTCTCCATAAGCAGGTATGCATTTCAGAGTTTAGCAGCTGGGTCTTCAGTCAATTATCAAGAACTGAGAAGTCCATTCTCAAGGCTAAATAATAAATGTATTAACATTTATTTAACCAGTAACCTGTTATCTGATATGAAGGTAGTCTGATTGTTTGATATTATTTAAAATGTTGTAGTAGATACCTTTGTGGTCAAATTTGTTTCTTTTCATATCTCAGAACATTTTTAAAAATTAAATTCCTGGAAGTATAAAAGTTAGGCCAAAAGTTATACACATTAAGAATGTATTGAAAATGTGCCCTACCGAGAGAGTGAGCCAATTTATATTCCTGCCAGCAGTATGGGAGACAGCCTGTTTTTCTGCACCCTCACCAATATTGGCTATGGTCATTTAAAAATTATTGCCATTTTAAAAAGTGAAAAATGCTATCTTATTTTCAATCATGGCCTTTTGATTACTCATAGATTAATCTTATGGTTTTGTCTATTTATATATTTTTCCTTATGAATTACCTATTCATAATGTCCTATGCTTATTTTTCCTGGCAAAGATGTTAAACATTTATTGATTGATTGATATTTGTTGATTTATAAGATTTATCGATTTCTAAAAAGTATAATATACTCTATATATTAAGTATATTACGCCTGGTCTTAGATATTGTGAATATTTTTCCTAGCTTGTCATTTACTTTCTGATTCTGCTTAGGGTGAGTTGGGTTTGGTTTGCTTTGTTTTGAAGCCCAGAATCTTTCTTTTTTTTTTGAGATGGAGTCTCACCCTGTCTCCCAGGCTAGAGTGCAATGGCACAATCGTAGCTCACTGCAACCTCCCCCCTCCCAGGTTCAGGTGATTCTCCTGCCTCAGCCTCCCGTGTAGCTGGGATTACAGGCCCACACCACCATGCCTGGCTAATTTTTTGTATTGTTAGTAGAGACAGGGTTTCACTATGTTGGCCAGACTGGTCTTAAACTCCTTCCTTCGTGATCTGCCTGCCTGGGATTACAGGCGTGAGCCACCGTACCTGGCCCAGCTTTCAAGTTTTTAAACATAACCAAGTCTATCCATTTTTGTTTCCCTTCTAGCCTTCTCCTTTTGCTGTTATACTTTAAAAAGCCATCTCTACTACAAAATTATTTAAATATTGGCCTATGTATTTTTCTAAAATTATTTAGGTTCTCAATGCGGTTGAACTTCATTTGGGCATAGAATATAAAAAAAAGATCAAATGTTTATTCCCAAATATCTGGCCAAATGTCACAACACTCTGTTAAATAAATCATCAAGTTCCCTTGTTTGAAAGCTACTCTTTCCATGCAATGATAACACCTAACCCTTATTGAATGATAACTCTGTCCCAGGAACCACGTGAGGTGCCTTTCCTGCATTAGTCCCCTTCATCCCTACCCTATGAGTTTCTGATATTATCTTCATTTTACTGAGGAGGAGATGGGCACAGAAGGATTCAGTGACTTATGCAAGATCGCACAGGAAGTAGAAAGCCAGGAAT
Source organism: Colobus angolensis palliatus (assembly GCF_000951035.1). Lineage (NCBI taxonomy): Eukaryota > Metazoa > Chordata > Mammalia > Primates > Cercopithecidae > Colobus > Colobus angolensis. The sequence continues at coordinate 3,625,127 of NW_012116599.1, read as the reverse complement.
CAAACCCAATCAGGCTATCTTCAGAACCTAATCTTCCAATACTATACTATACTGCCTTCATAATTTTTGATATATTCTTCAGCTTATTCTGGACTTTATACTCTGTTTATTTATTTTTTCTTTAATTATAGCATCATTACCTTTACAACTGTATAATCTATTTTACTGTCTGGTTGGGTGAGTCCCCTACAACTCAGAGCCTATGCCTTGGGTTCCTTAGCTTGCTCTGCACACCCAGGATATCATCACCAGAAGCAGGCTGGCCACAGCTCTGGATGCTAGAACTAGAAGTCCCTTCTCTGGGATTACTTTAGACACTTGAAGTTGGAAATATTAGGGTATTCTGTTATCACTTCCACGTACTTCCCAGACGAGCTTTGAAATTCAGGTTGTCGATGCTGGCTCCATCAAGTCCCTGCTCTGATCCAGTCATTTCCGTGGTCTTTTGGGAGTAAAGGCATTGGCTCAGAACAGGCTTCAACTGGAACCCCATTATAATTTTTAAAGTCTAAATATATATTTCAATGATGCCTCTTTTAAGGGCAGTCCCTTTCAACTTCACCTCCACTAACTCCTCTCTCAGTTCATCCTGGCTATAGCCAATACTCCTTTCCTCTCCTACTTGCTCCCATTGACCTTCCAGAATCATATTCCACCCTATGTCATGAAGGGGAGCAGGGCATAATTACGGCTCCTAGGCACAATGAGTACTTTGAATTAAAGGCCCTTAGAGATTATCAGATGCTAGAAGAGACTTTTACCATATCACATAAAGGCTGGACAGACCCACCAAGGAGAACAATTTTTTTTTTCTCCTTCTCCTCCTGTCTCTTAATCCTCTACCTCCTCTAAACCACAAGCTTAAGTTCTTTTATCTGCCTATACTCTGGATGTACCAGAGAAGAAAACAATGACTTCTGGTCCCTTCTCTGAGTTTTCATTAACTGAAACCATATCACAGGAAGGAAGACTAAATCTGTCAACAAACCTGGACAGACTTTTGTCACGAACCATTGTCCACTCTGCAGGCCAAACAGACTTTGCCCGAAGCCATTGTGTGTTCATCAAGCCCATTGAATTCTTCTAAAAATCATTCACTATCCCCCTAAAAATCAGCCATACTTCCCCATCTCCCTTTCTCCAAAGAAACAGGGTATATGAGCCTATGTACCTCCATGGAATATCGGGCAATCGCCCTGTGACTCTCCCTGCGTGCATAGTGGTCATAAATTTTAAAGCTCTTTCTGTTATTAATCTGCCTTATTTAGAGTTAATTTTTCAGGGATACCTCTGAGGGTGAAGGAGAAGTTCTCTTGGCCCCAAATATTGAGACTTTGACTCACCCATTCCCCATCAGGTCCCTGACCACTCACCCACAGAGCTGTTGTACAGTCTCTACTAACTTCTGGAAGGCCAAAAGAAAAGAGCAAATTCCGATAAAGAGCAAATGAAGTTCTGACCAAGCCCAGCAATGGGTCACGTGCTCCTTAGAACATCCTCCCATGTTTCCAGAACAGGATGTGATTCATTCCCAAAGCGGCATCCTCCCAGTCACACACACCAATAAAGGAGAGCTTGGGCCAGAAACAACAAAATCACAAACAACTGCACAAAGGGTAAATTTTCCCATGGAGTGTGTCCTATGATATTATGGAGCAATGTAGCCTTCTATTTTCTTACTGCTTAAGCCTACAGTAAAATTAGCTTCTATCTCTTGAATTCACAGCAGGTTGCAATGCTGTGGGCGCTTGGACTGGGCTGAGCAGTGATGGAGATGCTGGTCTGAGATTTAAAATATTTGACAACAGGTTTAGTCCCCCCACAGGTTGATGATTAAGAAGAAAATTGCCAGAAGACACAATTGTCAGAATTTAGGGGAAGACTTCCCTGGGACTGTCAATTCTTCCAAAAACAAACCAACCAACAGACACCCCCATAGCATTTACCACAGTGCCTGGAGCACAATAAGCAGTCATTAAATGTTCCTTTAATATGAAGACGGAATAAGTTTTGTAAATGCAAAGGAAATCATGTGGGTTGTCTAAAGTTAATGGTTAAAGACCTAACATTTCAAGCCTAATACTTTTTGGAAAGAAATTCAAATTAAAATTTCTTTAAAAAATGTTAGTGAACCTCACTTGAAATCTTAGGGGCTTTCCTTGGCTTTGTGCTACATTTTAGGGAAGAAATTAAATAAAGAAAAAACCTGGCGGTTTATGAAAATTTTCATTTATATAATTACTTTTCAAAAACCATGTCATATCTTGCAAGACCTTCAAGGCTCTGTGCCTGGGTGCAAGTCTGTTTCTTCATACTTGATTTGAAATTATTTTAGATAATACAGATTGATTAAATGAGGCTCTTTCCCCTGAACCCCACTTTCCCTCGGCATTCCTCTATCATGAAAACATGTGCACACACACCTAAAATACCAAGGGCATTTTCATCAAAATATTTGATTGGATTCAACTGGATCTCCTTTGTTTTACAACTCAGTTTGAGAGTCTAGATACAGAGAAGTTCAAATCCAGTCTCGTTTTTATTTTTACCCTATTACATTATTTATTAGATAATAGATTGCTGTCCCTATTGTAATCCTGAGTGAAAATTGGTATCCCTGACAGAGTAAATAAATAAAGGGACAACCAAAACATTTTCAAGTGAAGCACTACATTTTTCACTGAATGTATAGCTATATTTTGCAGGTTTCCTTTTTTATTTTTATAAATCGATGATCCCCCAGGGAAGCATCTACATAGTCAGCGTCCCATATAGACAGCGTCTCACATGATTTAACCTCTTACTTCAGGTGACTTGTTGGCAAGTGGTCCTCCAAAAAGAGACTTGTTCTATTTCAACTTATTCTGGTTGTAAGAGCCTTGATGTAATGCCTCAAACTTGTTTTTTTCAGTAAAGTGTGTGGATTTTAAGCATTGTTTAATATCAGTAGAGTCAGGAACTGGATTTATTTTCTCTTTTTTTTAAACTCTCTGAAATTGCACAGGTTTTGGTGATTTCTGGTTTTTCACAGGTATTTTTTTTAATGTCTACTAACAAAGCAATTATTAAAAGCCTTGACCCTGAGTCTATCTCATATGCTCAATTTAAATTTACTTCTATGAAGTGGCCTTCTTTTAAGACAGTTAGGAAGCTATTCAGTAACTCTTTGAATTTAACCCCTAAAATATTCATAGCTGGGTTCTTACAATGAAGTTTCTTTGTCAGAATGCACTACCTTTAGAATATTTGTTAGGATTTCAATATTTTCAAATTTAGAGGCATAAAATCTCAAAACAATGTTGGCAATATGTTCCAATATGAACAATATGTGGCTCTGGGCGCAGTGGCTCATGCCTGCAATCGCAGCACTTTGGGAGCCCAAGGTGAGTGGATTGCTTGAGCCCAGGAGTTCGAGACCAGCCCAGGCAAAAGGGCAAAACCTGGTCTCTATAAAAATAAAAATAAAAATAAAAATAATAATACAAAATTAGCTGGCCATGGTGGCATGTGCCTATAGCCCAAGCTACTCAGGAAGCTGAGATGGGAGGATTGCTTGAGTCAGGGAGGTGGAGACTACAATGAACCAAGATTGTACCACTGCACTCCAGCCCAACAGCCTGAGTGACAGAGCCAGACCTTGTCTCAGAAAAAAAAAAGAAAGAAAGAAAAGTTGTAATACCTTACTCAGTAGAATATTCTGAATACATTTCTTAACTGAAACATACATCATCTTCATTGATCCCACTTCATAACACAAGTGCTATCATTCTGGTCTAGTCAGAAGAAGTGGTGCTAAGACACCACTGCCTGTTTGGAGGACTTCTTATGTGCTGGGCAGTTCTAGAAGCATTCATGTGAGGCTGTACCTAGAAGAGTTGAAGATGATTTGTGGAGTGGTTTTCTCAATGACTGCTGATTCCTAGAATTGCTTAAAGAATAAAAGCATAAGGCTATGTTAGTAGGCTCTATTTATTAATGAGCTTTTGGCTTTGATTTTGGTTTGATTGATTCAGCTCATTGCCATCCATAATCCCCAAAATTAGTTGTAGAAAGAGTACAAAAGAAGACCCTGTTGAGGAGTACCAAGATGACACTCAGTAAAGTACACATATTTGTGAAAATATTGCTTCTAATATTCATATAATCCAATTTTCTTGATATTTAGAAAGAAATATATTCCTTATCCTCCTCCTGCCACAGAAGAAAAAAAGGTTTACTTGTTGCTTTCAGATGTCTATCAAGATCATCACATTTTTTTCTTTCATTTACACATGTAGCAGACAAGAGGTAAGGGAAAGGGAGTCTTTACATCCCAGAAATGTTTTACCTGACCCAGTAAAACAATTTTGTTTTGATTTTTCTTTTAAAGCCAATATGTATTTATTATGGGTTTTGGGTTTTGTATTTTTGTTATTTTCCAGATGTTATTTGTCTTTGATTTTCTGTCACCATTTACTGGCCAGAAGAGGGCTCAAAAGTGTTGGAAATTCAACAGACAACTCCTGCTGTTTTCCTTCCCTTGAACTGATTTGTATATATTAACAATTTTTTTTGTAAATTGCTACCTGGGATCTTGGGTGTCACTTTTAGCTGTCATTTTTTTTCCCTTTTTTATACATTTCATAGGATAGCAGTATTTACTTTTATGCAGCTCATATTTCATGGTTCAGCAACATTTTTTCTAATGACAAATCTCCTGTCTTTTATGCAGTGAGTCAATGACACATTTGGAGTAATCTGATTAATACATTACTTTTTAAATAGTCAACAAAACCCCATATTTCATAGCTTCACTTCAACAGGAAAAAGTTTACATGCTTCAACTATTATGACAACCTTAAATCATATTTGAAGTATTTTAGAACATTTATCTCCATAGTCAATGCCTACTTTATTACTTCCCTTATTTTGTTTTTCTTGCCAATCTTTTTTCCCCTTCTATTACTTTTGGATCATTTATAAGAGCAGTTTCTACGTCAAATTTAGTACACTGAAGTTCGAGGTTACATTATTCAAGATGACTCATATGAGGAAAAGTAGATCCAGACATAAGCAACCCTGTTGCCCTAGGCAAGTCATTTAATCTTTGTGAAACCCAGAAAACAGATTGAAGATCTCTAAGGTTGGTTCAAAAGCTTGCTACATCACCGGAGCCCTAACCAGAAGCCCAAACCAGAATCCAGAAGCCCTAACCAGAAGCCCTAACCAGAATGGTGCAGGCTGGCACCATTGCATCAGAAGAAATTTTTATTTTTCCTTTCTCTATTAGCCAAACATTATGTACTATATTCTACAATAGGCTAGTTACTGTTATCTAAAGCCCTGTAACTTCCAATAATCTTTCCTGTAGTAATTCAGAGTCTTTAACTGGGCAATATTTTGTACAAGCGTTTTCTCTGAGCTATCCCCACACAGCAACCTTGCTCACTCTGCAGTCACCAGGGGCTGGGCATATTATTCGTGCTCTCTGGATGACTTGGCCAGGCTGGTAGGGCAGCCTGCTTTTGGTCCCTAGTCCTTGAGCCTCCCCTGGAAGTTAGCAGGGAGCGTTCTCCTAGAAGTTAACAGAAGTTCTTTCCAATCTGGCCAATGATTACAGTTTGGAGTAAAAAGGATATGTTTTGAATAATGAGATACCTTTGCCTCTAGAGGTTGGTTTTCCTTCAAAAGAGGTTCTGCATATAAAACCTCATTCATCTCACCTTACAAATCAGAGCCCCATTTCCCTTGTACAATAGAGAAGCCAACATATAATATAATAAATACTACTTCTAATTCTATTGTCTTTTTAGCTTTCACAGCACTGCTTTCCTACTTTGATGTGCACACGAATTATCTGGAGATCTTGTTAAAATGCAGGTTATTTAGCCTCGGTTAGGGTCCAGATTCTGTATTTGTAACAAGGTTCTAGGAGCTGCTTGCTGTTGGTGGTCTGTGACCACTCTCAGAATAGCAAACTAACCAATAGCATGCATTGGGTATTCCTCGCCTGTTCAGGGATGGATAAGGTACTCAGTTGTTCCAGTAAGGCATGAAGTACATACAGTCAAATCATTTAAGAGTATTCATAAAAATCTCGCTCTTATTTTATCCCCCATTCCAAGTGAAATTGCTTACTTAGCAGTTCCAATACATGGCCCAAGGGCTGATCTCAATTCCCTTAAACCACTCCTGGAGTAGATGAAATCTCATGACCCCTGATGAGTTAACACTAAACCTATTTACTACTTAAAAAAAAAAAATCATTATCTGAAAGATCACACCCTAAACGAGCCTGGACAAAGGCAACACGATTATTTTGCATGTCTCTTATAACGTTCCTATGGATATTCTAAAGTTTCTTCACTGCTAATTGCATAATCTCCTTAATTTATTCAGAAGAACGCCAGTGCTCTCCTATCAATCCACCTGTGTTTTGAGTGCCCATCATACTGAAGTCACTGGGAGAGGTCAATGATGCAACAAAAAGCAGAAAATACTGTTCTTTTCCTTCAACACAGGTTCACGCTGAATGCTTACAATGTACCAAATATTTTTCTTGACTCTTTTTGTAATTTGACTCTTTGAATTTTTACAAACCCTCTGAAGTAGTTATTACTATTATTTTGATGTTATAGGAACTGGGGATAAGTTGCTTGTGAAGCTCACACAACTAGCAAATGGTGGATCAGAACTTCAACTCAGAAAGTCAAGCTTAGGGCAGGGCACAGTGGCTCACGCCTGTAATCCCAACACTTTGGGAGGCCAAGGCGGGTGGATCACTTGAGGTCAGGAGTTCAAGACCAGACTGGCCAATATGGTGAAACCCCATCTTTACAAAAAAATACCAAAAAAAAAAAAAAATTAGCCAGGTGTTGTGGCACATGCCTGTAGTCCCAGCTACTCAGGAGTCTGAGGCACGAGAATTGGGTGACAGGGTGAGACTCTGTCTCAAAAAAAAAAAAAAAAAAAAGACAAGCTTGGGTGCATGGATTTTCAAACGGTATATTCTACTGTGTGTATATCTCATGAGCACAAATCTAAATCTACCTAAAGCTTGCTAAGAATTTTGACAAGTGGAGCTGAGGGTTAGAGAACTGCTTGCCCTGTAAGCAAAGATACTGCCCTTTCCCCTCTCGGGCAGGAAGGAGAGTGTGGGACTTACTGGGCAACCAGGTCTGGTCCAAGCCCAGGTGTCTGTGCTTCCAGGTTGTGTGACCTTGGGCTGGCTCTTTCATCTCTTTAAGGCTTAGTTTCTGCTATGGATGGAATGTTCGTGTTCTCAAAATGTGTGAGTTGAAACCCTAATCCCAATGTGATGGAATTTGGAGGTAGAGCCTTTGAGAGGTAACTAGGTTGTGAGGGTGAACAAAATACCTCGTGTTCTCACTTATAAGTGGGAGCTAAACTGGGGACAACTTGAGGCTGGAGGGTGGGAGGAGGGAGAGGAGCAGAAAGAGTAACTATAGGGTACTGGGGTTTGTGCCTGGGTAATGAAATAATCTATACAACAAACCCCTGTGACATGCGTTTACCTCTATAACAAACCTTCACATGTACCCTTGAACCTAAAATAAAAGTTAAAACAAACAAACAAAAACAGCCAGGCACAGTGGCTCATGCCTGTAATACCAGCACTTTGGGAGACTGAGGCAGGTGGACACTTGAGGTCAGGAGTTAGAGATCAACTTGACCAATATGATGAAACCTCTGTCTCTACTAAAAATACAAAAATTAGCCTGGCATGGTGGTGCATGCCTGTAATCCCAACTACTCAGGAGGCTGAGGCAGAAGAATCACTTGAACCTGAGAGGCGGAGGCTGCATTGAGCTGAGATCACGCAACTGTATTCCAATCAGGGTGAGAGCGAGACTCCGTCTCAAAAAAAACAAAACAAAATAAAACAAAACAACATACACACAGCACGCACACACACACACAAACAAGCAACCAATAACCAAAAAGAATGGTGCTAATGTCTTCTTTTATTTATTTATTTATTGGGGTTTTTTTTTTTCTTTTTTTTTTTGAGATGGAGTTTCGCTCTTGTTGCCCAGGCTGGAGTGCAGCCTCGATCTTGGCTTCTTTTATTTATTTATTTATTGGGGTTTTTTTTAATATTTTTTTTTTTGAGATGGAGTTTCGCTCTTGTTGCCCAGGCTGGAGTGCAGCCTCGATCTTGGCTCATTGCAACCTCCGCCTTCCTGGTTCAAGCTATTCTCCTTCCTCAGCCTCCCGAGTAACTGGGACTACAGGTGTGGCCACCACTCCTGGCTAATTTTTTGTATTTTTAGCAGAGATGGTGTTTCACCATGTTGGTCAGGCTGGTCTTGAACTCCTGACCTCAGATGATCCACCTGCCTCAGCCTCCCAAAGTGCTGGGATTGCAGGTGTGAGCCACTGCAACTGGCCTAGGGCTAATGCCTTTAGAAGAGGCCAGGCAGCTAGCTCGTCTCTGCCCTTTGCCATAGAGGATTCTAGAAGTCTGCAGTAGGCATCCTGGAAGAGGGCCCTCAGCAGAATCCGCCCATGCTGATCTGATCTGGAACTTCAGCCTCCAGAGCTGTGAGAAATAAATTTCTGTTGTTTGTAAACTACCGAATCCATGGTACTTTGTTATAGCAGCCCAAACGAAGTAAGATAGTTTCCCTTCTGCAAAAGGACATGAAAACAATAGTACCACTCACATATAGGTGGTACTATAGGCAAATAAAAGAATGCAGCTACAGGACAAACCCTCTAAAGCATTAACTGACAAAGAATAAAACAGTGGTTAGCAAGGAGAGGGGAGAAGGAAGTGGGGAGATGTTGGTGAAAAAAGGATACGAAGAAGCAGACATGTAGGATGAAACAGTCTGGGGCTCTAACGTACAACCTAAGGACTAGAGTTAATCACATTTTATTGTATTGAGGATTTTTTTGTTAAATAAGTTGGTTTTGGTTGCTCTCGTCACCCCAAAAAGGTAACTATGTGGGGAGATAGGTGATATGATTTGGATTGTGCCCCCAACCAGATCTCATGTCTAATTGTAATTCCCAATGTGAAGTGGGGCCTGGTGGGAAGTGATTGGATCATGGGGATGGTTTCTCATGAATGGTTCAATGTCATCCCCTTGGTTCTGTTCTTGTGATATAGATCTGGTTGTTTAAAAGTGTGTGGTGCCTCCCTCCTCACTCTTGTTCCTGCTTCTGCCATGTAAGACTTGCCTGCTCCCGCTTCTGCCATGATTGTAAGTTTCCTGAGGCCTCCTCAGAAGCTTAGCAGATGCCAGCATTAGGCTTCCTGTACAGCCTGCAGAACTATAAGCCAATTAAACCTCTTTTCGTTATAAATTACCCAGTCTCAGGTATTTCTTTATAGCAATGCGAGAACTGACTAGTACAATAGGTTAACTTGCTTCGCCACAGTAACTATTTGACTGTCTATATGTATCCCATTGCATTGTGTTGTAAACCTCAAATATACACAATAAAATTTATTTATATAACAAATAAACAAAAACCAAAATGGTGATTGCTAGTTAACAGTAAAGAGGGCTACAATTCAGATGTCAGTGTGGACATGAACAGGAGGAGGCAAAGACCTTGTGCAGGGACAATCCACACACAGCTTGGTGGTTGGAGGTAGAGGGCAAAGAGAAGGAAGAGGGGAAACTCCTGGGGTGAAAGCCTCATGACTAGGGAGAAGGGGGCCATTGATTGAGGCACGGATGTCAGAAAGAAGGATAAGTTATGACAGAAGACACAATTCATTCTATTTAGCATTTACTATGTGCTATTTACTATTCACTCTCTGCTAGATGCTTTATAGCCACTGCCTTACTCATCCTCAACACTAGAAGTGAGCACTATTTATTATTATTATTACTCCCCCCCATTTTACATATGGGAAAAGTAAAACTTGAAGAGGGTAAATATTCTGCCCAAGGTGACCCAGCCATTGGGTCTGAAGCCACTAATCTGAATCAAAGTCATGTTCTTTTATTTTTTGTATAAATTTAAAGGGTACAAGTGCAGTTCGGTTACATGGACACCTTGCGTAGTAGTCAAAGTCATGTTCTTATGCACTATGCTGACCACAGGTGGGTGATAAAGCAGAAACAAATATGGAGCCAAAGCTGGTTTCTCTCTCCTCTACATCACAACCATTTCCTCCCTGTATGTTTGGATTCCACCTTGCATCAGGGTGATGTGTTATTTCCTCTTCTAGATTATAAAGTCTCTAAAGGCAGACTTTGAAACCCTTGAGTTCTCAGTGCCCTAGACTCAGGAGGCAATCTCCTATCTAGGGAAGTTAGGGAAGGAAGGAAGGAAGGAAGGAAGGAAGGAAGGAAGGAAGGAAGGAGGGA
>NW_012116599.1:3527553-3614749 GCF_000951035.1 Colobus angolensis palliatus | reverse complement strand
GGAAGGAAGGAAGGAAGGAAGGAAGGAAGGAAGGAAGGAAGGAAGGAGGGAGGGAGGGAAGGCAGGCAGGCAGGCAGGCATAAATAACTGGGAAGAGTCATCAGGACTAGACAGAAAGATTTTGATGACACTTGTACAGAGAAAATATTTCACCGATTCATAAAAAGAAAACTAACAATAAGGTGCAAATAGTATTAAAAATCGTGTAAGGAAAAAAGCCATTCAAACCGGGAGGCTTTCTGTGGACTATGAGCCATCTCTTATTATTTTCCCAGGTTCTTCAACTTTTCACAATTATATGAAATCTCTCTGTGCTTGTCATTGAATCCTTTGAAGATCAAGTATATGGAAAACACCCACCATTTGTCAAGGTACCTCTTATTGCAACCATTCTTTTTCTTTCTCTTTTTGTCTTTTACATCTGCTTTGCCCTCCCATCCGGGAAAGTTAGATCAATTTTTCTTCTGTGCTATTTGAACCTGTAGATGGATATTGGCAGCATCCCCCTTCATTCATTTATATCAGCCCTCTTCCAAATCGGATTTATAGTTGATGAAAAATTTGAATCCATTTTTAGTTCAGTCATGATAACTTGGCAACAAAAGAGAGATCATGGCACAGAATGGGAAATTAGGCTTCTTGTTCACACAGTTCTTCAGAGATTTCTTTAGATTCTTTAGAGACATCTCTGTTTAAACATCCTCTTGTGTTTAACACCAGGGGATGGGAAGTAAACCAAGAGAGAAGGTTGTATTCCAGGAGCATTCCTTGATGGGAATGTGACTTGCAGCCTGGCTTGCCTGCTTGCCTGGGGTTGGCCAATCATCTTGGCTAGATCTAGATCAAGCTTCCACCTTGAGTCATAGCAGAGGGGCCTTGTCATCTAGAGAAAAGACCCTGATCCAGAGAATACAAAATAAATATGATCTTTCATAGCACCCAGGCCATTTACTGGAAACTGTCCTTACCTGCAAGAGAGCAGAGGGACCCAGAAGAACCTGCCTTTCCAAGACACTTCCTCAGAAGCCTGATACAGGGCCATTATCCGCTGACGGGGGACTACCCATAAATCCTACACTGACCACTCTTTTGGACCAGAGGATGAGTGCTGTGCCTTTAAAAGTTTACAATACTAACTTATATAAGCCCCCGGAGGGGATGAAGATTCTCCTTTCATTCTTCATTCCACATTCAATACACGAATATTCTCTATCACTGGAGCAGAGGCTGATGAGAATCAGGACCTTGCCTGTACTGTTCATCTGCAGTTCCCAGCACTTACCACAGGACTGTCAGCTGCAGGTCCTCAAGGAATACTGTGAAATCAGTGAATGTGAAACAAACAAAGGAATGAGAATGCACTGAGCATCTAGTGTATGCCATCTAGTACCTACCTCTTGTGACTGATGTGAATGACACTGCAAACCTATTTTTACTCCCTGTGGATGCCAGAATCTGACTCTAATAGAGTAAGTTCGGTCCATGCACATCAGATACCCACTTGTGAGCACACCCAAGGGGTTAAATTGGGATTGATGACAAAAATGGAAAACCATGATGAAGATTGAGAATTACTGAGCCCATGCCCCTAATGTGAATAAAGTTCAGTACCTTAAACATAGTCATATCTGAGAAACTACGAAGGGTAGACAATGGATCTTGTACTGGTTTTCAGTTCTCCCGCTTTTTTTTAACCTAAAAAGCTGGTATTCGATTCAACCAGTTTTTTGTGGTGAAGGCCTCTGTATGGCTTCCATCTGTAGTCTTTCTTGAGGTCCACATTGCTTTTGTCTTTCGAGCCCTTCTTCTTGGTCTAGAGTCCTTAGTACACTCACAGAAAATCAGGGGGATACCTTACTGGGGCGCTGGATGATGAGAAGGGTTTGTAAGCCCCTTTATAGAGAGGTAGAGGGGAATCACTGCCTGCATAGAGTTCACCTGAGCATGCATTCGCCATTTGTTGATGCCATGACATTTCCTGGGCATCACCATTAAACATCTCTCAGATGAGAGCCCCTCACACATTGCTATTGAAGTCTATGCCCAGTAGCCCCTGCCTCCGCTTTCACATACTTCATTTAATCCTGCAAACACCCTGAGACCAACGATCTTTATCCCATTTTTTAGAATTTGCTAAAGGCAGGCTTTCCCTAATGCACCCCTTAAAACATTAGTCACCCAGATATTTCCTTTGAAAAAAATCTTCCACCATCTAAGAAGTTTGGAAAAAAATGCGCAAATCTCCATGTTGAATATTCCCAGCACATATTAATACCATGGAAAAGAAACATCTAACTTTATTTTCCCATACTTTGATCTCTCTGTTTCTATATAACACCTTTGGAAATGCTGGTCTAGATCACAGAACAATCAAGAGAGAGGGGAGTAATGTGAACCCATGGCCTTTTTGACTTTCACAGTCTACCATAGTAGACTTTCTTCTATGAGACCATTTATATTCACAAGTGTATTATAATATACACAAGTTCATCACATTATACATAAGTTTGCCACACAGTATACAACAGCTACCTTCTATTTTTTTTGCTAGTTCAATAATGTACATTAAGTTTACCTGATTTTATATAGATGGAATACTGAAGGGAGAAAATAGGACCCTAAGAATAAATTATACAGGACGATTTTGGGAGACTAGAGGCAGACACACAATCTAGAGGGATTACGTCCAAGCTAAGCACCTCAGTAGTGACTTAAAATAAATAGTGGCATGTTGAGGAAGCAGCCCACATTCCAGGATTTAGGTGTCACCGTTAATCATACCGATCACATTGACGTGACACTCGATAGTTTGCAAAGCACCTGTCAATGTACCATAAAATGTGATTCTCATAGCCAACATGGCTGGCAGGTTCATATGAATGAGCGAAAAGTCCAGGAAAGGACTTGCCCAATGCCCATATAGCTTGTATTATAATTGGGAGTTAAACCCTGGTCTGGTTATTTTAAATCCAGGATTTTTTCCGGGGCAAGGTTGTTATGATGATGAAGGATGAAGCTAAAAATGGGCAAGGAAGAACATTTGGGGACAAATTAAGATGTGAGAAAAAGCTAAAGCTGATTTATTTCACAATTTCACCTTAAACTGGAAATACATTGCAAGCCTGTTGAGGGAGTCCCAGGCAAAGAGCTAGCATCCTGTTCAGACACCCAAAGCACTTGAGCTTTTCTCCTGAGAGGGGTGGAGGTGAGGCTGGTGAGGCATTTGGGAATGTTAAGAATTAAATGAGTTTGGGCCAAGTGTGGTGGCTCATGCCTGTAATCCCAGCACTTTGGGAGGCCGAGGCAGGTGGATCACTTGTGGTCAGGAGTTTGAGACCAGCCTGGTCAACATCTCTACTAAAATACAAAAATTAGCCGGGCATGGTGGCATGTGTCTGTAATCCCAGCTAGTCAGAAGGCTGAGGGAGGAGAATTGTTTGAACCTGGGAGGCGGAGGTTGCAGTGAGCAGAGATTGTGCCACTGCATTCCAGCCTGGGTGACAGAGTGACATTTCTTCTCCAATAATAATAATAATAATAACAACAACAACAACAACAACTAAATAAAAAGAATTAAATGAGTTTGAAGCAAGAATTTTCAAGGGTTGGGATCTCTTCCCACGGACCTGGCACTGGAGCTGAGGAGAAACCAGAGAGGTTGGTGAGTCCAGACAGGATCAGGCTTACGTGGCAGCAGTTGCTGCTCGGAAGAGGAATTTGAGCTAATCCTGAGCTGAGAGGAAGAAGGTAGCTTGGCAAGCGGTAACATTAAAAACTGGTAAGTAGAAGGAGCAGAACTGCTTCAAAAGCATGGGAAGCCAGCGCTCAGCATCCCAGAAAAGGAAACTTCAGGGAGGTCCTAATTAAATCATGATGATTGAGTCATAACTTCATTCCATGGTAAAATACAATGCATTTCCTTTCTCTCATACATTATTGTCTTAGAATTTATTTTGTGTGCCATTTCCTAAAACACTAAGCCTTGTGGTAAAGATGAAAGAGTGTCTGGTCCCATCGACAGGTTTGTGAAATGCAGCACAATCACTGACTTCACTCTGAAGAGAAGAGTAGTGATGGCTACTCTTCTAGGCTCCTGTCTCCTACATGCCATCCAAACACCAGAATACATTTTTTTCCCTAGAAAACGAGGGTTGAGTTTCTAAAATCCTGGCTTTTGAAGTAGAGAGAAATTTTGCCTTTATCTGTTGTATCCAGGTTTCTGCCTTCAGCTGTGCAGAGCATGGAGGCAACTGCTCCCTGGTCTCTTCTGGGATTTCCACATCTCCTGGCAACTTGCTTCCAAGACCAGCAAATACAGAGAATTTTCTGACCTTCCTCTACTGGTCTGTGATGCAAGTTATGATCTCACCCACCTGAGCATGGAGCACGTCTACTCACACCTCCACCTTACCTAAAATACTTTCAGTGTTTCCCTACCACCTAAAGGATAAGATCAGCATTTTTAGCACTACATCTAAGGCCTTCATGATGGACCCGCATGGCTAGTCTCAACTATCAAATCTCCACTCCCCAACTCACACCTTATACCTTGAACTCACTGAGCTCTTTGCCTTAACCAAACAAGTCAGCCTCATTCTGTCCCCCTTCCAAGATTTGCCCCAACCTGGAATGCTGTCACCACATGCTCCCACCCCTGAGTTTGTTATTGGGCCACCTCCTCAGACTTTAAGATACAGCTGTGTCATTCATTTAAGTGTCATTTCGGAAGTTTTTCCTTTATCTTATGCATCCCACAACCCAATTTGCGTTAGATGAATGCCAGAGTTCATGCTGTCATCACATCAACTCTTGTAAGCATCTTCTGACCTGTGCCCCTACTCAACATGTATACCCAGTCATTTACAGAGTGTCTGCTAGACATTGAATCTTCAATGGTGAGCAAAATGAACATCAGATTATAGTCTAATGGAGAAACTCAACAAATTATTACATATAAGAAAAGCATTGGCTATGTTCATTACTGTCAGGGAAAACAAAAGGATTCCATTGAGTGTATAAACGTGTAGGCTGCAGAAGGGTTCTTTGAAGAAGTGGTAACTGGGCTGAAATGTAAAGTGTAAATAGAAGTAAAGTGAAGAGGGGAGTGGGAAATATCCCAAATAGAATGGGAAGTCCCGTCTTTATCTCCAAGCCCTGACATGAAACGTGCTGATTAGGACGTTGAAGGCATGACTGAATGAGGGTTTTAATAAATAAATGACACCAAGGTACTGGTTTTCTGAGAACTGCTTCATGCCTCTATGTGACTGGCCAAACAAACTCTGAAAGTCGTTGAATCTACCTGGTGATTCTGATGTTGCACCTTCTCTTCCCACTACTCTAAGGAAAGCTGTGTAGGTCAATCCCAAATGATCACCTGCTACCCCAAAGGATGGCCAATAGGAAACTGGTAAAAATACAGCCTCTTAGACGTAGAGACCAAAAGTCTGAGGCCAAATCATCTGAAAAATAATGGCAAGGCCGGGAAGGAGGAGAGGAAGCGAAGATGAAAGAGGAGAGTAGGAATCATAAGAAGGTAGTCCTGGCCATGGAAAAAGCAGCACTTGAATTCTTCTTGGTTAGAAGCCAGGCATAATTATCAAAGGCAAATCCTATTCTAGAAATAGTGGGAGGAAACCTGAACCCCTGGACTCTGCATAAGTAAAAGTTTGTTTGTTTTCTCAGCCCAAAGTGTGTTTGTTCTGAAGGCGATTTGTGGCTGTGAGATCCCTGGGGGCTGAGGAAGGAGTTTTCATGGAGAATGGGTCTCAGTCCCGGAGTCAAGCTGGGACCAGTTTTATAAGAAGAGCCTCCTCCAAGGGAAACTTCAGAAATGTTTGCTTATTTTATTGATAATAAAAAATGGTATTATTGTTATCCTGATCTCATCAAGTCATTTCTCTTTCATTTTTCTTACTTACTGTGCAGGAAGCTTTGTAATTAGTTTTCTTTTTCTCTTAAACCTCTAAAGCAATGCCAGGAAGAGATACATAACCATTCCTCTTAGGAGAGAGGGTTGCCTTCCAATCTGGAAAAGTATGAAGGAGCTGGTTGCTATCGAGTTCTACTTAAAGCCAATGTCAGTGTAATTGTAGGCTGCTGCCCTGTATTATTGAAGGGAACTGTTCACCCAAAAATCTTTCAAATTGCTCTTTCATGCTGTTCTGGACTTGGTGACAAAACTGAAACCTCCATATCTGAATTTCTAAAAGGATCCTCAATGCCTCCCTGAAACAGGAGTATGTACCCCTCATTGGCTTATGCTCTCTGACTAGAACTCAGCCACCCAAAACTTCAACTTTTTTGTATGTATATGATGGAGTCTTGCTCTGTTGCCCAGGTTGGAGCACAATGGCACCATCTCAACTCACTGCAACCTTTGTCTCTCAGGTTCACCCTCTCCAGTAGCTGGGATTACAGGCATGCGCCACTATGCCTGGCTACTGTTTGTATTTTTACTAGAGACGGGGTTTTACCATGTTGACCAGGCTGGTCTTGAACTCCTGACTTCAAGTGATCCACCCCCCGCCCCTTGGCATCCCAAAGGGCTGGGATTACAGGCGTGAGCCACCACACCTGGTCAAAACCACCAACTTTATAAGGAGGTTTAAAAAAAAGTGATCTCCTCTCTGAAAATGGTAGGAATAAACAAAACAAAATAAAACCGAGAATCAGAAAGTAAAAGTCTGATGAGTGGTTGGGAGCCATAGTATAAGTTTCATTAATGGAATTTTATACACGTAACTTGAAGGAACACATTTCCAGAATATGACAGAAGCTATTTGATTAAAAAAAAAAAAAGAAGAAGTACAAATTTTAAAGCCAGGCAGACCTTGGTCAAGTTCCATCCCTTCCACAAATCAACTATGGGAACTTGAGCAAATTTTGGTAAGAGGCTGCTCCTTAGTCCTCATTTTATAGGAACCATAGCTTAAAAGACTGCCGAGATAATTAGAAATCAGAAAATAGGCTCTCAAAGTTAAGTCTGACTTATTATTATTGTTATTATTATTTATTACACTTTAAGTTCTAGGGTACATGTGCACAGCATGCAGGTTTGATACATAGGTATACATGTGCCATGTTGGTTTGCTGCACCCATCAACTCATCATTTACATTAGGTATTTCTCCTAATGCTATCCCTTCCCCAGCCTCCCACCCACCAACAGGCCCCGGTGTGTGATGTTCCCCACCCTGTGTCCAAATGATCTCATTGTTCAATTCCCACCTATGAGTGAGAACATGCAGTGTTTGGTTTTCTGTCCTTGTGATAGTTTGCTGAGAATGG
This sequence comes from Colobus angolensis palliatus, assembly GCF_000951035.1. Classification (NCBI taxonomy): domain Eukaryota; kingdom Metazoa; phylum Chordata; class Mammalia; order Primates; family Cercopithecidae; genus Colobus; species Colobus angolensis. The sequence goes on along the minus strand of NW_012116599.1, from coordinate 3,607,460 downwards.
TGGTTTCCAGCTTCATCCATGTCCCTGCAAAGGATACGAACTCATCCTTTTTTATGACTGCATAGCATTCCATGGTGTATATGTGCCATATTTTCTTAATCCAGTCTATCATTGATGGACATTTGGGTTGCTTCCAAGTCGTTGCTATTAAGAATAGTGCCACAATAAACATACATGTGCATGTGTCTTTATAGTAGCATGATTTATAATCCTTTGGGTATATACCCAGTAATGGGATTGCTGGGTCAAATGGTATTTCCAATTCTTTAGTATATTTAGTCTTATTTCTAACACAAATCCTGCAGATTTCCTTCTCTGAATTTCCCAAGTAGAAGAAAGAAGTTCTCCCAGGTGGTGGTGAGAAAGGACCTCTGATCAGCTGAGGTTAAAGAAAAAGCTGACACTGACACTGAAATAGTACATCTTTCTGGAGTCCATTAGCCAAAAAGAGGAGAAAAACTGTCCTACCTTCCTCATTAGATCCTAAAGGGAATAGAAAAATTAGGCAAAATAAGAGTGGCTCAATATGACAACCCACCAAAAGAATGTTGTAGTTAAGAAGGCAGAAAGTTAGAAAACTTTTGGAAATATTTTCATCCATGATTTTAAAGGATTTATTTATTCAATATCCATGAAATCTTTACTTACCTGTCGTATTCTAGACACTCTTCTAGGTAATTGAAATACATCAGTAAACAGACAAGAGTCTCTGTCCTCATGGAGCTGAAGTTTTTGTAGAGATAGGCACCCAGTGAATACAGCAAAGAAATAACAATGTTAGAAGGTGTTGAGTGTGATGAAAGATGGGGGGTAGGGGAAGGGAGGGCAGGGGAAGTGGGAGGGGAGAGGAGCAGTTTGTGGTTTTAAGTAAACTAGTCCAGGAAGTATCTAAAAAGTCTGATACTCAGAAGAAAAACCCAAAAGGAGGATGGTCCTGGGAAAGCTAAGAAATCACAACTCATTTTCTGTGACTTAATTTCTAAATTGAAATTCAACTTTGTATCTCACTGCCCAGGTCCACTTAAATTCTTTTGAGAATGAGCCCAGATGTGTCCCCCACAGTGCCTAGGATGTCAACAAACATTCGCTTTCTCAAGCTGTTTTGATGGATGAATGAATGAATGATGACTATGAAACACTCGCCTCAGAGAAATAATGGCTCAATTCACTCTATTACACTGAGAACGCATCTGCCAAGTGGTGGGTCATCTTTCCCCCGGAACAAGCACATCTCTTGCTCCCTGTTTCTCTCCCTGGTGAATTTGTCATTCACTCTTTCCAAGAGAGATGATATGTTTGGGCCAGTATGACACCTTTCACTATAGAACTCTACTCTTACGCAGCCTCACACCAAGCTGCCTCATTGTTGAGTTTCCTCATAGTTCCTTTTCGTTCCAACAAAGGCCAAAGGTCCAGGCCAGACTGTTGTGGTCAGGGTGACAGGGTCCCTGGCAGTAGGTGGGAAGAAGGCACCACAGTCCAAACTCCCAAGACACATTCCTCAGAAGGAAGCTGCAAGAAAGGCAGGCATATAATAGTTTTTTGTTGTTGTTGCTGTTGTTTGAGACGGAGTCTCGCTCTGTTGCCCAGGCTGGAGTGCAGTGGTGCAATCTCGGCTCACCGCAAGTTCCGCCTCCTGGGTTCACGCCATTCTTCGGCCTCAGCCTCCCCAGCAGCTGGGACTACAGGCACACGCTGCCACGCCCGGCTAATTTTTTGTGTTTTTAGTAGAGACGGGGTTTCACTGTGTTAGCCAGGATGGTCTCGATCTCCTGACCTTGTGATCTGCCCAGAAAGGCAGGCATATAACAGTTTTACGAACTAGCAGATATTAGTTTCAAGACGAAAACGAGGAGAGTGAGGTTAAGGTTATTAGATAAGCCCCTGAGTTGCTGTGGGAATCTCTGTGGTTTTAATATTGATTCATTTCACTGCAAGCTGCAGTAATAACTTGGATAGTTTCACATATCTAACAAGATATGCGAACCTGGCCCCTAGCCAGGCAACAACCAAGATACTAGATACTCAAATGCAGAATGCTTTTTATTACATACATTTAACTTACAACAGTGCTTCTCTTATATTAGACTTTTCACTTTCCTATGCCATTCCACACATCTGCAAAATCTCAAAAGTTAAGAGTCAGTATCATAAATAAGTACTGGAACAAGGGCCATACTTAAGAAGATGTGTCCAAACCAAAAACCAAAACTCCAGTAAGTGAATTTTACAAAAGTGTTCACTGTCTCATGAGGTTGGACCTGAATCAGTTCTCAAATATCTGAATTATATCTACTGTTTAATTCTTTTGCGTGGAGGTTCTTTTGGGTCAAACGTATTTATCTGTTTCCTCTTAATACTTAACTCAGGGTCCCAAGCAAGGCACTGGACAGGGCAGGATTTGATGGAAATGTGCTGAGCTGTGCTTAAGCTGACAAAGAGGAACAGTTAGCAGGGTGGCCTGGTGAAAATCAACCCGGATCATAGGGAAGATAAACACCAAGGGCAGTCATTCAGGTTTAATTTTTAAGGTGTCGTGGCACTGAAGGGCTATGTGTCTGATGACCAGATGAAGGGATCAACCCAGCTGCTTCACTGGGGAGAACAAGAAAAACACATTATTTGCATTAGGCTTGGCTTTGACATTGAACAACAAACAGACATCAAAACCTTCTTAAACGGCAAGTCTTTCTCAATGCTTCTCCACAGAGGTCTTTTCAGTCATGCCTTCTGCTCAAACATCTGGGACCGTGTCAGACCACCTTCATCAGTGGTGGCAAACTTCTGGTTCATGGGTAGGACACAGGATGCAGGGACATTTTGCTGGGCCTGCGCTGAGTTTCTAAAAAACATTTAAGATAGTTTCCAGTCTTTAAAAACTGAGAGGTTTCATGCAAAAATCCTGATACCCAACTTGTCTTGACGAATCACAAGATCTGGCAATACTGACAAGAAGGGTTAGATTTGGGCAGCCATTGTCCATGTCAGCTAGACAAGGATGCATCAACTCACACAAACCTCTGCCTGGTTTTATGCATAGGTGTTACCTGCTTCATATGTGAAACCATTTAAATTGTCGACAAACTGCTCTGACCATTTTGACAACTGGTTCAAAGCAGGGAATTATAGCCATCGTTTATTGAGTGCCATCATGTGGGCAGACAGCATTCTGAGCTCTCTCCGTGTACAAACTCATCCCTCCAACAACTCCATAAACTCTGCAAACTACAAAAGGGAAACTGAAGCAAGAGAAATTCAGTGATTTAACGGGGGTCACGCAAGTAGGAAATACTAGAGATACGAGGAGAGCCAAAGAGGCTCGACTGCAGATCCCGATGCCTAATTTCTAATGTACCCTGCCTTTAAGATTAGCTTAACTCTGTGATTCCTCTTAAGGTTGATTACGTGGTCAGTTCTAGCCTCATCATATTTCTTGCACATACAGGTAGTATTTCTCATCATATGTACGTTGCACATACAGGTAGATACCTGATATAAGTGATGATATATGTATGTATATATCCCTATGATCAGATTAAATATTCATCTGCTCTACATCTGAGGGGCCTAAAGAAACAAGAAAATTAGCTACAGACATTGGCAGCCGTTGGGTAGAAATGAACCGTAGCTTGTTCCATGAGAAGGTGGCTGTGAAGGGTGTGGAGAGGAGATGGATGATGTGGCTGTCAGGAAGACCACGAGCTCCTGAACTCACTGGCTTTTTGGACTGGAGCTGTGCTCTGATCCAAACCACACACTGGGCTCAAGCTTTCCTGATTGATCTCAGAGTCTTCTTTCTCTGCTCAGGTTTCTCGTGACTATTTCAGGGCAGTAACTCCCAGACCATCCTCCACAGCCACAGATTCATCCAAACTTGGATATCCCCCAAACGGCCTTCCCTGGGGTTCATCGCATCTTTCCTGCTTCCTCTGAGATATCTTTTCTCTTCTCTGAATGCTCTTTTATTAATAAGACCTGAGGGCTGAAATCATCCTTTTTCTTTCTAACAAAATAAACTACTTAGATGTTATTTGTTTTATTTCATTTCAGAATATTCCCACTTTGAGGGTATTTTGTTGTTGTTGTCTGAGGCTTTTTGTTATTGTTTGCATAATGAAGCCCAGGCTGAAGACACTGTGGCGTCCCCAAGGCACTGCCTCTCTGCCCTGGAATTTTCCTTCAGCCTCAGCCAGCCACGCCCTCTGCTTCCTGTGGGCCCTGGCCTGAGAGCCCCTGCAGCTGGAGGGCTGCTTGCCTCACATAACCACCTCCTTGCTGAGGCTCCAGGCTGGGCCTTTCTGGGAACCATAAAGACCCAAATTCCCATGCTCCTCCCCAGACACTCTCAGAACCCCGGTCTTCTTGGAAAGTATTTCCTATCCTTATTTTCCAGGACTTCATAATTTAAATGCATTACGTTTCAGGGGAGGTTCAATTGATATCTTCAGAAATCAAAACCTTCTGGGGGAAAATTTACAAAATGAGGACTCCTATAACACCACATTTGCCTCACCTTTCCCTTAATTTTTATTTTTTTCTTTGAGTACAAGGTACTGTCACTGTTATGGACTGAATGTCTGTGTCTCCTCCAAAACTCCTGTGTTGAAGTCTTACCTCAATATGATGATATGGTTTGGCTGTGTTCCCACCCAAATCTCACCTTGAATTATAGCTCCCATAATTCCCATATGTTGTGGGAGGGACATAGGTGGAGATAACTGAATCATGGAGGTGGTTCCCCCCATACTAATCTCATGGTAGTGAATGAGTCTCCTGAGATCTGATGATTTTATAAGGGGTTTCCCCTTTTGCTTGGCTCTCATTCTGTCCTGTCTGCTGCCATGTAAGACGTGCCTCTTGCCTTCTGCCATGATCGTGAAGCCTCCCCAGCCATGTGGAACTGTGAGTCCATTAAACCTCTTTTTCTTTATAAATTACCCTGTCTTGGGTATGTCTTTATCAGCTGTGTGAAAACAGACAAATACACAGGAGGTGAGACCTTTGGGAGGTAGTTAGGTCTTTAGGGTAGAGCTCCCATGATGGTACTAGTGCCCCTATAAGAAGAAAAAGAGACACCAGAGTTTCCTCTTGGCCATGTGAGGGTACAGCAAGAGCAAGAAGGCGGCCATCTGCCACCCAAAGAGAGAGCCCTCACAAAGAACTAAATCTTCCAGACCCTTGATCTTAGACCTACCAGCCTGTAAACTGTGAGTTTAAGCTATGGTTTAAGCTGCCTGGTCTGTGGCATTTTGTTATAGCAGCCTAAGCTAAGTTACCAACCCCAAAAACCCTTAGAGGTTAGGAAATCCTTTGAACTTCAATATGCTAGAATTGAGCTCCACAAAAGCAAGGATCTTTGTTTTGTTCACTGATATATCTCAAATGTTTAGCATTTCATAGGCACTCAATAACAACTCAATAACAACTTTCTGAAAAGGAGGTCTCATTATTTAAGAACCATTATATATATATTATATATAATTATACAATATATTATATATTATATATAATAATATATAAAACAAGTATATGTAATATAACATATATTATATATTATATAACATATATCATATATGTTATATAATATATATATATTTAGAGATGGGGGTCTCTCTGTGTTGTCTAAGCTGGAGTGCAGTGTCTGTTCACAGGCACAGTCATAGCTCACTGCAGCCTTGAACTGGGCTCAAGCAATTACCTCAGCCTCCCAAATAGCTGGAACTACAGGTACACACCACCATGCCTGGTAAGAACCATTATTATAGACCAGTATATGTATAAGAAACTCATTGATATAGCTCAATCACTATAAACATGTAAATGATCTTATCTATACCAACTTCCTTGGCAAGAAACAAAATTTTCCCTTCAACCTGAGTCACATTGTGAATTTAGATTATTTTTAAGATCTATTCTACTCCACATTTTACTAAATTTCAAGAAACAAAGAAAGAAAAATATGGGAATACAAAAATTCAGAATGCTCATTTTGATCCTGTAAATTAAGTTCTTTTTATAAAAAAAAATACTTCTATATAACAAAAGTTACCTGAATTTTCAAGATAAAAAACCTTTGTCAATGCTTACGGCAAATTACATGTAATAAAATATATTTTTGGCTTAATATTGCTAATTCCAAGTCATTCCTGAAAGTTTTCTGGTAATAAAGTCCTTTTCTTTCCTCTAGTAAAACCCAGGTTTAAGCAGAAGGCTATGTTGACAGTGTCTGGTAGATGATAGATATTTAATAAATGTTTGTTGAAGGAATGAATTTAGTTAGTTTGTTATAGGGCTAACAGCATCATAGTTTGAGAACCAAATTTGACCAAATTTGGTAACATTGGCACACAAATGCCATGAGCTGCAATCTATCCCCAGAACATGTTATTGCCCCATGTTTCCAAAGGAGAACTGAAAAGTTCAGCCTAGTTGGCCTTGGTTTGCAGAAAATGGGGTTGTGAGAGGTCCTCAATCTCAGAGAGAGAGGGGAGATTGTGGGCAAGATGGAAAAGACTAGACAGTTCCCTAGGTTTCCTGAGAACACCAATTGGGGGTGGTATTGAATAGAGTTGACAAGCTTATTTGGCCTGAAGAGGGACATTGATATCAGTGGCAGAACCTAGGAATCTGCATTTTAAAACATGCACCCTGAGATAGATGTTTTGTAAATATGGTCAGAATTCTCCACCTTCCCTGTATCCTTGCCACTTGCACAGCTCCTCTCCTGAAGCTGTGAAGTCTATTTCCCCACCCTTGAATCTAGGCTGGTCTTGCAACTTGCTCTGACCAACAGAGTGTGGCAGAAGTTACACTGGGCTGGTGCTGCACTAGAACTCAGGAGGGCTTGCTTGCCTCTATTCATGCTCTTGTTTGCTGCCACTGTGTAAGCAGGCACAATCTAGTCTGCTGAATTATTCGAGACATGTGGCCCCTGTCACCCCAGTCAATAGCCAGTCAGCTATCAGACATATAAGTGAGATCATCCAACTGTGCCTGAGAAATGACTGCAGACACACAGCAAGCCCAACCAAGATCAACCAGGCTGAGCTGACTGGCAACTACTCAGCTGGCAGAAGTGCAGTCAGTCTACAGATTTGTAGGCAATAACAGATGGTCATGTTGAGCAACTGAGTTTTGAGGCTAACCAATGCACACCTTAAATGATTTCTGCAGTCAGGCAACCTTAAGAAGTATTAGCATAGATGATATCTGCAGCTTTCTTGGAATAAAGAGATACATTTGAATGCCAAGCTCTATAAATCCCCAGTATTTAGCTATTCTGCCTCATTAATGAAGACAAGTAAAACTAAAATTGAGAAAATCGTAATGAAATTTTAACAGCTTAAAAAATCCACCAAAAGCCATCCAAAAGTCACCAAGAATTATGATCTTCTAGGGAGGCACAGGGTTAGGTTACAAAAATAACCACAAGCCCTCAGGAGTGTGGCCTATGATTACCATGAACTCTCTAAAATACTCCGTTTAGGTTTCTCCTCCTCACAAATTGAATTGATGTGTGAAGCGAACGATGGTTCTTAATTTTGTTTTTCCTAGACTAGCAGGTGATGGTACAGTAATGATTTTCAAGTAGCATAATTTGAGGAGTCTGGAAATAAATGCTGAATTCTTCATTTTCTAGCTATGGGCACATTTTACACTCCTTCTAGTCCTTTGCCCAATAATAACACTGTATTTTAGTTGATGTTTCCAGATTAATGGATTGATGACTAGACAGGAAATCCTGTGCCAGTCCACAGGGCAAGTTGCCTTAGCTATTTATTAATCACCTAAAAGTGAACTGTATTAACTCACAGCAGCAAATTAGAGAGGAAATCTTAGTTATATTGATAATTTTTAATTTGCCCCTAGGTCAGCTAGAATGCATAAAGGCAAGTGTTATAGGAACAGTATGTCTAGAAAGAATACCAGAAGTCAGGTTGCTTGAGCAATCTCCTTCTTTGGAGACTGATGAATGAGCTACAATAATGATCCTTATGTTCTGACAACAATGAAAAAGAACTACTTTTTCAATTAGCACATTGATTAGAGGTTTCATAAGTACATTTATTCTTCTTTTATCAGCTAATAGGTTTTCTTATTGGGAAAACAATTCTGGCATGGTTTTACCTATTATAATGTTTTACTCAGACCCATGACATTTTGAAATAATAAAAAGAAAAGAGCACAATAAAAATGATTCAAAAAGTAACCTTATTTTGAACAAATTTGCTTGACCACTAAAAATATCACATTGTGTCTTGTTTAGAATAAAATAGATTTAGAGGGAAAAGAGTCTATATTCTTTGATAAACCTACTTTATGAACTAAGTGATGAGATGAAATAACCATATCTCAAATGGGAGAAGACTGAGGGAATGAAAGAAACCTCTGCAGTGTGTAGCTTTTGTGCTTTGTTAAGGCTTTTTGCATGAATATAATAATTTCCTTTATTTCATCTAAGAAGTAGACTGGGCATGTTTTCTTACACCCGTGTTATAGACGGAGAAATTGAAGTTTAGTGATATGAACTTGCTGACTACACAGGCTATTCATGCCAAAATTAATCATAAAGCACCTTATTTAAAATAAGTGGGTATCTTCCAGTTCAAGGTACCACAATAGACAGACTCATCTATCTCCTCTCTTGCTTGTATCTCCATTACATTTATTTCAAGGCAATAATAATAATAATGTATAAACTCACAACAAAGAAGAGAAAGGGGAGATCATAAATACTCAAGATTTCATTCAACATTTCAATAGATTTTTAGAAAAATGGAAATCATATGCAGGAGTTGCGAATGATCCAAGTGGAAAAAACAATGGTCAAGAATAGGTAGAGATAGATTTGGGTGTGATCTGCCCCAAGAAAATACATGTGGAAATTTGACTCCCAGTGTAGCAGTGTTGGGAGGTGTGGACTAGTGGGGGACGTTTGGGTCATGGGACAAGATCTACCATGAATAGGTTAATGCCATCTTGTGGAGGTGAGTTCTTACTATGATGGGACTGGATTAGTCACCTAGAAAGCAGATAGTCCCTTCTCCTGTTTGTTCTCTTTACACACGTCCTCTTCCTTCCATGTTTCTGCTGTGAGTTGAAGCATCACAAGATCCTCACCAGATGGGCTGCCCAACCTTGGACTTTGAAGCCACCAGATTCACTGGCCAAATAAACCTCTTTTCTTTATAAATTACTCAGTCTCAGGTACTCTGGGATAGCAACATTGAACTAAGACGGCGAGCATCTGTGAAAGGAAATGATCTGCCCTAAAGAACCACAGGAAAGCTTGAATTTGAAGATTCTAGGTACAACAGAGGGTCAGGGTGAGTCATGGGAATAAATATGGAACAAAGGCATAATTGAAGTCCATAGAATAACAGATCAAGCTAACCTTCAGCCAGAAGCAGATGCCCAACAGACAGGTGTTTGCTCTTCCAACAAGGAGAGTTGTTTTCTTAAAAACGGAAAGAAAGATTCGAAAGAATTAAGTCTCTGATTGTAGGAGGTCGTATCCCCTAAAAATGATCTTCACATTCTCATATTAGGGTTTCCAAAATATAAAAATGGATCACCACTCTTTTATTAGGCAATACAAGCTTCATCCTTCTCTTCATAGAGCTGCTTTTCCTAAAAACCCTTCTGGGAAATTTGACGTCTTAACTATACACATTTATTTCTTTAAAATTTTAAGTTGTTTTTATACACTTGGAAATTAAAACTAAAGTAACCTTCTTACTAAATTTTCTACCATCTTGGAGGCCATTTTCTACTCATGTTTATAACGTTATATTATTTACAAACTATAATATTAATATTTTTTCTGACTTAAAAATATCATACAGTAACTTTTTAAGGATGTGCATTACTTACCAGATTGATCTTCACAGTGCTAAATATTATAGCAAAAGAAAAAGTGAAAAAAACAGGCAATCTGGGAATGATTAAATAAATCCCTTGCACAAAATGAAATGCTATGCAGCTAGCCAAATTTTGGTATAAAATTTATTATTTAAAAATGTTTATCATATGTTATTCAGTGAAAAGGATGTTAGAAAATATGACAAAAGGCACTATTACAGTTTTTATTTGTTATACTTAAATATCTAGATATGCATTTAAGAAGTCTGAAAACATATTCAACAAAATTGTAACAGCAACTGGTGCTGGGTGGCAGGATTATGGGTGGTTTGTGTTTTCTTTTTCTCTTTTTTACACACATTAAAATTCTACATAAACATGTAATATTTAAATAATTTTATTTTTTTCTTGAAGCAATCTTACAGTTCTTTTTTGCTTTTTCTTTTTTTCATTCTTGTTCTCTTCTATAGACCAGAACAAGAAAAAATATATATATTATATATCTGTATATCTATCTTTCTAACTACCTATCTATCTAGAGCTATATGGATGGCAGATCTATATAGATGGCAGATCTATATAGTGATAGATAGATAGATAGATAGATAGATAGATAGATAGATAGATAGATAGATAGACCTAGAAAAATCTCTTCTGGACATTGGCCTAGGCAAAGAATTCATGACTAAAACCCTAAAGGCAAATTGTACCCAATACGTAGTTTTTTTAATCCCTCACCCACCTCCCACCATCCCTCCATCTGAGTCTCCAATGTCCATTAACCACTCTGTATGTCTTTGTGTACCCATAGCTTAGCTCCAATTTATAAGTGAGAACATACAGTATTTGGTTTTCCATTCCTGAGTTACTTAACTTAAAATAATGGCCTTCAGCTCTAAGTATCTGCAAAAGGCATTATTTTTATTTTATGGCTGAGTAGCTGTATTAGTCTGTTCTTATACCGCTGATAAAGACATACCCAAGACTGGGCAATTTACAAAAGAAAAAGGTTTAATGGACTTACAGTTCCACATGACTGAAAAAGCCTCACAATCATGGTGGAAGGCAAGGAGGAGCCAGTAACGTCTTACATGGATAGCAGTAGGCAAAGAGAGAGCTTGTACAGGGAATCTCCCCCTTAGATCTTTTGAGACTCATTCACTATCACAAGAACAGCACAGGAAAGACCTGCCCCCATGATTCAATTACCTCCCACTGGGTCCCTCCCACAACACACGGGAATTCAAGATGAGATTTGGGTGGGGACACAGCCAAACCATATCAGTAGTATTCCACTGTGTGTGTGTGTGTGTGTGTGTGTGTGTGTGTATACACACACATTATTTTATCCACTCATTGGTTGATAGACACTTAGATTGGTTCCGTATCTTTGCAATTGTGAATTGTGCTATGAGAAACATTCACATCCAAGTGTCTTTTTGATACAATGACTTCTTTTCCTTTGGGTAGTTACCCAGTAGTGAGATTGCTGGATTGAATGTAGATCTACTTTTAGATGGAATGGTAGATCTACTTTCAGTTATTTGAGAAATCGCCATACTGTTTTCCAAAGAAGCTATATTGATCTACATTCTCACCAGAAGTGTATAAGCATTCTCTTTTCCCCACATTCATGTCAACATTTTTTTTTCTTTTTTCTTTTTTACTTTTTAATGACAGTCATTCTGGCTGGGGTAAGCTGGTAACTCATTGTGGTTTTAATTTGCATTTCCCTGCTGATTAGTGCTGTCAAGCATTTTTTCATGTTTGTTGGCCATTTGTATATCTTCTTTGGAAAAGTGTTCATTCAATGCCATTTGCCCACTTTTTGATGGAATTACTTGATTTTTCTTGCTGATTTGCTTCAGTTCCTTGCAGATTCTAGATACTAGTCCTTTCTTGGATGCATAGTTTGCAAATATTTTCTCCCACTCTGTGCATTGTCTGTTCATGCTGATGGTTATTTCTTTTGCTATCCAGAAGTTTTTTGTTTGATTAAGTCCCATGGATTTATTTTTGTTTTAGTTCCATTTGCTTTTGGGTTCTTAGTCATGAATTCTTTACCTAGGCCAACGTTCAGAAGAGATTTTCCTAGATTTTCTTCTATAATTTTTTATGATTTCAGGTCTTAGATTTAAGTCTTTAATCTACCTTGAGTTACTTTGTGTATATGGTGAGAGATGGGGATCCAGTTTCATTCTTCTCTATGTGGTTATCCAGTTTTCCGAGAACCATTTATTGAAAAAGGTGTCCTTTTCCAAATTTATGTGTTCATATACCTTGTCAAAGATAATTTGTTCTAAATATTTGGCTTTATTTCTGGATTTTCTGTTCTGTTCCATTTGTCTGTATATCAATTTTTATACCAGTACCATGCTGTTTTGGTAACTACACTTAGTATATTGTAGTAGAGTTTGAAGTTGGGTTGTCGTGATGTCTCCAGATTTGTTCTTTTTGCTTAGAATTGTTTTTTTGATTCCATATGATTTTTAGAATCGTTATTTCTAATTCTGTGAAAAATGATGTTGGTATTTTGGTAGAAATTGCATTGAATCTGTAGGTTGCATTGGTCATTTTCACAATGCCGATTCTTCCAATCCATGAGCATGGAGGGTATTTTCATTTGTTTGTGTCATCTATGATTTATTTCAGCTGTGTTTTATAGTTCTCCTTGTAGATATTTTTCACCTCCTCAGTTGAGTATATTCCTAGGGTTTTCTTTTTGTTTTTGTTTTCATAGCTATTGTGAAAGGGATTGAGTTCTTGATTTTATTTTCAGCTTGGCTGTTGTTGGTAGATAGCAGTGCTCTTGATTTGTATATGTTGCTTTTGTAACCTGATTCCTTACTAAATTTATTTATCAAATCTAGGACTCTTTTGGAGGAGTGTTTAGGGTTTTCTAGTTATACGATCATATCATGAGCAAACAGAAATAGTTTGGCTTCATCTTTTCCAATTTGGATGCCCTTTATTTCTTTCTCTTTCCTAATTGCTCTGACTAGGACTTCAGTACTAACAAATAGAAGTGATGAAAGTGGGCATCATTGTCTTGTTCTAGTTCATAGGGGGAATGCTTTCAACTTTTCCCCATTCAGTATAATGTTGGCTCTGGGCTGCTTATATATGGCTTTTCTGATTTTGAAGTATGTTCTTTCTATGCCTAGTTTGTTGAGAGTTTTTAATCATAAAGGGATGCTGGATTGTATTGAGTATTTTTCCTGTTTCTATTGAGGTGACCATATGGTTTTTGTTTTTAATTCTATTTATGTAATGAATCACGTTTATTGACTTGTGTATGTTGAACCATCCCTGCCTCCCCAGAATAAAACCCATTTGATCATAAATTATCTTTTTGATGTACTGTTGGATTCAGTTTACTAGATTTTGTTGGGGATTTTCTGCCCTTATGTTCATCAGAGATACTGGTCTATGGTTTTCTTCTTTTGTGATATCTTTTCCTGGATTTGATATCAGAGTGATACTGGCTTCACAGAATGAGTTAAGGAGAATTCTCTCTTTCTCAATCTTTTGGAAAGTTTCAGTAGAATTGTTACAAATTCCTCTTTGAATGTCTGATAGAATTTGGTTGTGAATCCATCTGACCCTGGGATTTTTGTTGTTGTTGTTGTTGGCAATTTTAAAATCACTGATTCAATTTCATTGCTTGTTATTGGTCTGCTAAACATTTCTATTTCTTCCTCATTCAAGCTAGGAGGATTGTATGTTTCCAGGAATTTATCCATTTCATCTAGATTTTCTAGACTGTGTGAAAGAGGTGTTCATACTAGTCTTGAATGATCTTTTCTAGTTCCATGGTGTTGGTTGTAATGTCTCCATTTTCATTTCTAATTGAGCTTATTTGAATCTTGTCTCTTCACAGTTAATCTAGCTGATAATGCTCTATCAATTTTGTTTATCTTTTTAAAGAACCAATTTTCGTTTCATTGATCTTTTGTGGTTTTTGTTTTAAATGTATTTAGTTCTGCTGTGATCTTTGTAATTCATTTTACCCCTGCTATGTTAGGGTTTGGTTTATTCTTGTTTCTCTAGTTCCTTGAGGTGTGACATTAGATTGGCAATTTGTGGTCTTTCAGAATTTTTGATGTAGACATTTAGCACTATAAACTTTTTTCTTATCACTGCTTTTGTTGTATCTCAGAGATTTAGACACTTGTGTCACTGTTATCACACATTTTGAAGAATTTTTAACCCATTGTTAACCCCAAAATTATTCAGGATCAGATTATTTAACTTCCATGTATTGGTATAGTTTTGAGTGTTCCTTTTGAAGTTGATTTCTAGTTTTATTCCACGGTGGTCTGAGAAGATACTTGATATAGTTTTGATTTTTAAAAATTTATTGAGACTTGTTTTATGATCTAATGTATGGTCTATCTTGGAGAATGTTCCATGTGCTGATTAGAATAACATATGTTCTGCAGTTCTTCACTAAAACGTTCTATAAAATATCTGTTAGCTGTATTTGTTCTAAAGTACAGTTTAAGTCCAGTATTTCTTAATTGATTTTCTGTCTTGATTATCTGTTTAGTGCTGTCAGTGAAGCGTTGCAGTCCCCCATTATTATTATGTTGTTATCTATGTCTTTTCTTAGTTCTGGTAGGAACTGTTAAATGAATCTGAGAGCTCCAGAGTTAGGTGCATATATATTTGGGATTGTAATAACTTGATCTGATTGATCCTTTTATGATTATATAATGACCTTCTTTGTCTGTTTTACTGTTGTTGCTTTAAAGTCTGTTTTATCTAAGAATACCTAGTCTTGCTCACTTTTGTTTTCCATTTGTGTGGAACATCTTTTTCCACCCCTTGACCTTGTGTCTATAAGAATACTTCTGTGTTAGGTGTGTCTCTTGAAGACAGCATGTATTTGGCTTGTGATATTTTTATCCATTCTCTCAATCTGTATCTTTTAAGTGAAATATTTAGATCATTAACATTCAACATTAATATTGAGATGTAAGGTACTGTTTCAGTCATCATGTTGATTGGTACATAGATACTTTGTTTTCTTCTTTGTATTATTGTTTTATAGGCCCTGTGAGTTTTATGCTTTCAAGAGGTTTTATTCTGGTGCATATTACCCATTTGTTTCAAGATTTAGAACTCCTTTAGCATTTTGTATAGGACTGGTTTGGTAGTGACAAATCCCCTTGGCATATGCTTGTCTGAAAAAGACTATTTCCCCTTCATTTATGAAACTGAGTTTCACTGGACATAAAATTCTTGGCTGACAGTTATTATGCTTAATAAGGCTAAAAATAGGGTCCGGTATTAGTCCATCCTTACACTGTTATAAAAACATATCTGAGACTGGGTATTTTATGAAGAAAAGAGGTATAATTTACTCACAGTTCTGCAGGCTGCACAGGAAGCATGGCTGGGGTGGCCTTAGGAAACATACAATCATGGCAGAATGTGCAGGGGAAGTAGGCACAGTCTTCATATGGCCAGAGCAGGAAAGAGAAAGAGCAAAGGGGGAAGTGCTATACACTTTCAAACAAACAGATCTCATGAGAGCTCACTTACTAACATGTGAACAGCAGGGGGGAAAACTGCCCCCATGATCCAATCACCTCCCACCAGCTCCTTCTCCCAACATTGGGAAATAAAATTCACCATGAGATTTGGGTGGTGTATTAGTCTGTTCTCATTCTGCTATGAAGAAATACCTGAGACTGGGTAATTTATAAAGGGAAGAGGTTTAATTGATTCACAGTTCCGCATGGCTGGGGAGGTCTCAGGAAGGCACCTCTTCACAGGGCAGCAGGAGAGAGAATGAGAGAAGTGCAGAGTGAAGGGGGAAAGGCTCCTCACAAAACTATCATATCTCATGAGAACTCACTCAATATCATGAGAACAGCATCAGGGCATTGCCCCCATGATTCAATTACCTCCCACAAGGTCCCTCCCCCAACACATAAAGATTACAATTTGGATTACAATTCAAGATGAGGTTTCGGTGGGGACACAGCCAGGCCATATCATTCCACACCTGGGCCCTCCCAAGTCTCATGTCCTCACATTTCAAAACACAATCATGCCTTTCCAACAGTTGCCCAACATCTTAACTCATTCCAGTATTAACCTAAAAGTCCAAGTTCGAAGTCTCATCTGAGACAAGGCAAGTCCCTTCCATCTATGAGCCAGTAAAATTAAAAGCAAGTTAGTTACTTCCTAGATACAATGGAGGTACAGTCATTGGGTAAATACTCCCATCCAAAATGGGAGAAATTGGTTAAAACAAAGGGGCTATAAGGCCCACACAAGTCCAAAATCCAATAGGACAGTCATTAAACCTTAAAGTTCCAGAATGGTCTCCTTTGACTTCATGTCTCACATCCAGGTCACAATGATGCAAGAGGTGGATTCCCATGGCCTTGGGCAGCTCTGCCCCTGTAGCTTTGCAGGGTACAACTTCCCTCCCAGCTGCTTTCATATCTGGCATTGAGTGTCTGTGGTTTTTCCAGGCTCACGGTATCAGCTGTTGGTAGATCTATCATTCTGGGATCTGGAGGATGGTGGCCCTCTTCTCACAGCTCCATTAGGCAGTGCTTCAGTGGCGACTCTGTGTGGGGGCTCCGACCCCACATTTCCTTTCTGCAGTGCTCTAGCAGATGTTCTCCATGTGGACTCTGTCCCTGCAGCAAACTTCTGCCTAGACATTCAGATGTTACCATACATCCTCTGAAATCTAAGCAGAGTTCCCAAATCTCAATTCTTGACTTTTGTGCACCCACAGGCTCAACACCACGTGGAAGCCACCAAGGCTTGGGGCTTGCACCCTCTGGAGCAACTTACTTTAGCCCCTTTCAGCCAGGATGGGAGTTGAAGCAGTTGGGATGCAGGCCATCATGTCCTGTGGCTGCACAGAGCAGGGGGCCCTGCTCCTGGCCCATGAAACTGTTTTTCCCTCCTAGACTTCCAGGCCTGTCATGGGAGAGGCTGCTTTGAAAGTCTCTGACATGTCCTGGAGACATTTTCCCCATTGTCTTGGTGATTAACATTTGGCTTCTTGTTACTTATGCAAATTTCTGCAGCCAGCTTGAATTTCTCCCTACAAAATGGGATTTTATTTTCTATTGCATTGTCAGGCTACAAAGTATGTAGACTTTTATGTTCTGCTTCCTCTTGAACACTTTGTTGCTTAGAAATTTCTTCCACCAGATTAGCAGTGGAATCATCTCTCTCAAGTTCAAAGTTCCACAGATCTCTAGGGCATGGGCAAAATGCTGCCAGTCTCTTTGCTAAAGCATAGCAAGAGTCACTTTTGCTCCAGTTCCCAAGAAGTTCCTCATCTCCATCTGAGACCACCTCAGCCTGGACTTCATTGTCCCTATCACTATCAGCATTTTGTTGAATGGTCAAAGCCATTCAACAAGTATCTAGGAAGTTCCAAATTTTCCCTCATCTTCCTGCCTTCTTTTGACTTCCAAATTGGGCCCAGTTCCAAAGTTGCTTCCACATTTTCAGGTATCTTTATAGTAATGCCCCACTTCTCTGGTAGCAATTTTCTGTTGTAGTCCTTTCTCATACTGCTATAAAGACATACCTGAGACTGAGTAATTTATGAAGAAAAGAGGTTTAATTGACTCACAGTTCTCAGGCTGCACATGAAGCATGGCTGCGGAGGCCTTAGGAAACTTAAAACCATGGCAAAAGGTGAAGGAGAAGCAGGCACAGTCTTCACATGGCCAGAGCAGGAGAGAGAGAGAGCAAAGAGGGAAGTGCTACACACTTTCAAACAACCAGATCTCATGAGAACTCACTCACCATCACGAGAATAGCAAGGGGGAAATCCCATGATCCAATCACCTCCCACCAGCTTTCTCCCCCAACATTAGGAATTATAATTCAACATGAGATTTAGGTGGGGCCAAACCATATCAGATGCTTTTGGCTTTTAAGGTTTCTCTTCTGGCTTTTAAGGTTTCTACTGAGAAGTCTGCTGTTAGTCCAGTAGATTTTCCTTTATAGGTTATGTGATGCTTTTGTCTCACTGCTCTTAGAATTCTTTATTTCACATTGTCTTTAGATAGCCTGACAATTAAATGCCTTGGTGATGTTCTTTTTGAACTGAATTGACCAGGAGTTCTTTGAGCTTTTTGTTTTTGAATCCCTAAATCTCTAGCAAAGCCAGAAAAGTTTTCCTCAACTATTCACCCAAATAAGTTTTCTAAACTTTTTGATTTCTCTTCTCCCTAAGGAGCACCAGTGATTCCTAGGTTTGGTCACTTTATATAATCCCATGTTTAATGGAGACTTTTTTCGTTCATTTTAATCCTTTTTCCTTTATTTTTGTCTGATTGTGTTAATTTGAAAAGCTTCAAGCTCTGAAATTCTTTCTTCTACTTGGCCTAGCCTATTTTTAAAACTTTCCACTGCATTTTGTAATTCATTAAATGTGTCTTTCATTTCCAGAAGTTCTGATTTTTTTAAATATCTATTTCTTTAGAAATTTTCTTCATTCATATCCTAAATTATTTTGTCAATTTATTTATTTGGATTTTCACCTTTCTTTTGTTATCTCCTTGAGTAAATTAATAATCAACTTTTTGAATTCTTTATCTGGTATTTCAGATTTCATCTGTGTTTGGATCCACTGCTAGAGAGCTAGTGTGATCTTTTATGGAATGTTTTGTCATGTTGTTAGAATTATTTTTCTGGTTTCTTGTCATTTAGGTAGACTGTTTCTTCTAATGATTTTTGAATTTATTTTTTATTCAACTGCTTTTAAAATTTCTTTTCCCACCTTGTGGATGTAACTTTAATGTCTATAGTTTACTGTAACCTAATTTGGCTCTGCATGCTTTTAGGGTTGAAGACTCTGTATGAATTCTTTGGTTAAAAAGAGTCTTTATAATGCTGGTTTTCTCAGATGCTGGTTATGGTAGCAATGTGCTCTGTGTGTGAGCAGGTTCACTGTCTCCTGTGGAGTTGGAATGGCAAAGGCCTCTTGAAATCTAGCTGATCTCATTCCCCAATGGTGTGTACTTTTTAAATTTATTAATTTTATTCCCTCATATTTTACTTACTGGTTTGAACAGTTCAGGTTTCAGGCCAGTAAGTGTCCATGGGTTAAAACCAGCTGTGGCTAAAGCAGACGGGTGAATGCAATACCCAATGGTGGGCAGGAGTCCCAGCCTTGACAGAGGTGGCTGGAGGAGCTCTCAATGAAATGCATTGAAATGTTTTCATGGGGAAGGGAGGGAACCCCCTCTGCTCCCCTTCCAGGCCAGCAGAAAAGCGATCCACCTCCCAGTCACACTCCTGACTCAGTGTTCTGGCTGTTCAGATCAGAGAGGCACCCGTTTTCATCTGCAGGAATGCTGATGTTCCATGTAGAGAGGGATAGTGACTCTACTCCTCATGCAAGCCTTAACCTGGAGGGCACTTCTTCTGTGCGGATGCAGTCACCCTGAAGTGTTCCAGAAAGATTGTTTACAGATACATTCATGCCAAGCTCCTGTGGGAGAAGCCCCAGCTATGTCTTCAGCGGTGGGCAAGGAGGAGAAGAAGTCCCCTTTTCTGAGATCCTTCACAAGCACCAGAGCTTCCTGACTGTTGGGGTAGAGCCACAGACTTTCCCCACTGAGCCCAGCATGGCACCCATGCCTCTGCTGAAAGAAATACCACAAGTGAAAAGTTCTGGAACTCAAGGCCAGCCATCTGGATTCTGTTGTGGAGTAGGAGTCCCTGAGGGCCAGACCACCATGAATGCTGCTGCCCCTCTGGGTCTAGTCACCCAGTGGGACTTCCACACTCCAGGCTGGTGGTGGGGAATGTCTCCAAGGGACCCAGTGGATGTGACCTGTTGTCAAGTCTCCTAGCAGCACAGCGGGTACCAGCACCAGCTCTGATGGGGGTAGCAGGGGAGTGACATCGACTCTGTGAGATTCCTTGGCTATAAACAGCCTTAGTGTGCTGGTTTTCTCAAGTGCCAATTAGAGTAGTAGTGAAATGGTCACAAGAACAGACTCAAGACCTCCTGATTAGCCAAGGTGGTGATTAGCCAGTAGGCGATGGTGATAGCTGAGGTCATGCACAAGTTTTCTCCTTCCTGGGTACCATGTTAATTTGCCACAGATGCAGTAATGGATTGTGTCAGCTGGCTTCCGCCAAGAGGTGGTGCTTGTAAAACTGCCAGCTGCAGTGGTAGCAGTGGGATTTGCACTTGCCTTATGTTTGTTACCCAGGGGAAGGATTCTCATGTCTCAGACAATGGGGCAGAGCCACGGAACTCCCAAAAGTTTCCGTCCTTTGTGTTAAGCTACTGCAGCAGGTGGAGGGGCAAAGCTAGGTGGGGGTTGGGTCAGGCAAGTCTGCACTCTGGCTCTCCACCTGTGGATGCAAGCAGCGGCCCCAGTGGGTATCTGAGGGCAGTTCTCTGGCCTCTAGGGTAATGTTCCAAGGAAGAGCACAGCTGCCTCTGCTGCACAGAAAGTTCCGCATAGGGAGTAGGGAGTAACAGGTGGTAATATGCCCCACCAGCTCCTACTCACTTGGCAAGGCAGGTTTCACACTGCCAATTCCAGACTGTCTGCGCTTCAGACTTAAAGCTGTCCCAGGCCATAAGCCTTCCCCACCAAAACAGCATGGCTTTCAGGCCCTGCCTCTCCCACTCTGCCCATGAAGAAGGGGCACCCAGCTCCTGCACCTGTGGTTACAATATACTTCCTATTCGTCCCTCTGTTCTGGCCAAGGGGGTTCATCCTCACTCAAGATTATACCGTAAATCTCAGTTAGGAGCTTCTCTCAACCTGTGACTGCCACCTAAGTTAACTGGCAGACTTCCACAGTGTCCCCTGTGATGTAGGATCAGGAGTTGGAGTGTGCACGCACAGCACATTTCAAAGCTATTCTTTCTCATATACTCCTACTGCTCATTCAATCAGCTCCAGCATTGGGTAGGGTCAAGGCTGTCCCCCATAGCCTGGATTGCTACATTCCCCAGTGGGGGTGTACCTCCCAGAGGCAGCTTCTCCCTTTCTCATACTCTGGGGACTTTCTCTCTCTCTCATACTCTGGAGTTTTCTGCATGGCTCAGAGTTTAGGCGGCAGCGTGCCACTTTGTCCAAAGGATCTGTGGTTTCTTTCAGTTTTCCTGTTAGGTTCCTGCATTGCTTCTTGGAAAAAAGATCCCAGGGTGAATATCTGCACACTATTTTGTCTTTCCAAGTGGGAGAGGCACGTTAACAATGCCTCCAATCTGCTATTTTGCCATTTTTTTTTCTTTTGTGTGTGTGTGTGTGTGTGTGCTTTCACTTAAGGTTATAAGTTAGTAAAAGTTTTCTTTTACAGTAAACACTTGGTAAAAATATTTTGTCTAATGTATTTAGTCTCTTCTTTCTGAAGACTGTATACTATTATATTACATACTATATCATAATTTATCTGAGCATTTCTCTATTGTTGGATGTTTTTGAAATTATAAATGATGCTGAAATTAAAAATCCGTATTCAAATCTGTCTGATTTCTGAGTTCTCAGAGTATATTTTCCTAGATGTGGAATTACTAGACCTAGGAAAATAAATGTTATTAAGGCTTATGGTATATGTTGTCATATTTTGCCCTTATAAATCTTTCTTCATCTCTGATATTTTTCATAATTTTATTTTTTAGATTTAACTCTAATATTTTCCCCATAGCTGTAAGGCGAGGTTATAATTTCAATTTTACCCCCAGATATTTAGCCAATTTTTCCAATAGTGCTGTTGAAAGCAATTCCTATTCTGTTAGACACAATATTTACATATGCACATGCACAGTTGATTATAGGACTACTTGTTCTCTTCTGGTTATTTCTGTACACAACCTTTGGGTGTTAAAAAATGACATCGTTTTGATGATCAACATTTTAAAGTGAGTTTTAATATCTAGTGTAATAAGTCCCTTCTTACCATTTTTCAAAATTTTCTAAGCAGTTCTTAATGTATTAATTTCCTATTGCTACGTAATAAATTCCCACAAACTTAGTGGCTTAAAACAACACACGTTTATTATCTCTGTTTCTGTGGGTCAGGACTTGGTGGATGTCAGATGAGGGCCATGCTCAGTTCCTAGAGGCCACTAGTCATTCTCTACCAATGGAACACAGCTCATCACAGCCTGCAGTCAAGTCAACAAATGCCCTCACTCTTATCTTCTTTTTTTTTTTTTTTTTTTGAGACGGAATCTCGCTCTGTCACCAGGCTGTAGTGCAGTGGCACAATCTCAGCTCACTGCAACCTCCGACTCCCTGGTTCAAGCAATTCTCTTGCCTCAGCCTCCCAAGTAGCTGAGACTAGAGGCACACGCCACCATGCCCAGCTAATTTTTGTATTTTAGTAGAGGCAGGGTTTCACCATGTTGGCCAGGATGGTCTTGATCTCTTGACCTCATCATCTGCTCACTTCGGCCTCCCAAAGTGCTGGAATTACAGGCGTGAGCCACTGCACCTGGCCTCTTATCTTCTTTTAAAGGCTCCTCTGAGTGTGTCACGTCCGCTCAGGATCATCTTCATTTTGTTTAACTCGATGTCAACTGATTTGAGACATAAACATGTTAGTAATGACAAAGACAGGAGGCAGCCAAGGCTCCCTGCCGACCCCCCACCCCCTGAAGGCTAAAAAAACTGGACTGCTGGTCCAGGATGAAGCCTGCCCTTTTCCCGGTGGATTCTTTGTAAATAATGCCCACTGCGCACTGGGAAGATGGAGTGGAGCCTCAGGACGTTCACGTGTTTGCAGAGGGAAGGAGCCTGGCCTCTCTTGTTCCTCGGTGGTGACCTGGGCTTTCCATCTGTGAGATGGGGGCCTGTTAACAGGAACCCTTCTTGCTTTGCTGACACTTTATTTTTCCTTTTCGCCCAATAAACTCCATTCACCCTGACCCTTCAAAGTGTCTGCATGCCTAACTCTTCCTGGTGGTGTGACAAGAACCCGATTTTTTTCTACAACAGTGATACCCATTGTATCCACAGGTTTTACCCACACTGACGGGGAGATGAAGGTATTTATACTGGGGGCAGGGGCAGGAATCTTGGGCCCATCTTCAAATCCTGCCTACTATGATGATAAATTTTATGTGTCACCTTGACTGGACAGTGAGGTGCACACATATTTGGTCACACATTTTGCTGAATGTGTCTATGACAGTGTTTCTGGATGAGCAGGAATCATGGTCCTTCAATTATTTTCCAGGCTTGAACCAGTTTACAGACCCAGAACCCCTTGAATGAAGGGGACGATATGTCTTTTTTGAGGAAAGACCCAAGTACACTGCTAAAAATTTATCCTGTTGATTTTTTCCTAGCCTTCCCCAAAGGGACCTACAACCTTTTCACCAGGGTAACTGTCCACTGGGGAAAAGGAAATAATCAGACCTTTCAGGGGCGCTGGACACTGGCTCTTAACTGACACTGATTCCAGGATACCCTAAATATCACTGTGGTCCACCCGCCAGAGTAAGGGCTTACGGAGGTTAGGTAACCTATGCAGTTTTTAGCTCAAGTTCATCTCACAGTGGATCCAGTGGATCCATAAACTCATCTGGTGTATATTTTCCCAGTTCCAGAATGCATAATTGGCATAGATACACTCAGTAGCTAGCAGAATTCCATGTTGGTCGCCTGACCCATGGAATGAGGGCTATCCTGGTGGGAAGGCCAAGTGGAAGCCACAAGAACTAGCTCTATCTAGAAAAAATGGTAAACTGAAAGCAATACTACATTCCTCAAAGCATTGCAGAGATTAGTACTGCCATCAAAAACTTAAAGGATGCAAGGGTGGTGAGTCCCACCACGTTTCCATCCAACTCACCTATTCAGCCTCTGGAGAGGACGGCTGGATTTTGGAGAATGACAGTGAATCATCCTAAGTTCAACCAGATTGTAACTCTAATTGCAGCTGCTGTGCCAGATGTGGCTTCCTTGCTTGAGCAATTTAACACGTTCCCTGGTACCTCCCTATCTCAGGGGTAGATCAGCTCTCCAGCCCTATGTCAAAATTTAGTTTATATGAATCTTAATCACTTTTCCCTTCCACAAGGTATCACATTGGTCCATTACATTGATGACATCATGTTGATCAAATCTAGTGACCAAGAAGAAACAACTACTTTAGATTTATTGGTAAGGCATTTTTGTGTCAGAGGGTTGGAAATAAATCAGACAAAAATTCGGATCCTTTTACCTTGGTAAAATGTCTAAGGGTCCAGTGGTATAGTGCATGTCAGGATTTCTTAATGAAGGTGAAGGGTAAGTTGTTGCATCTGGCCCCTCCTACATCCAAAAAGGAAGCACAATGCCTAGTAGGCCTCTTTGAATTTTGAAGGCAACATATTCCTCATATGGGTGTGTTACTCTGGTCCATTTACTGAGGGCCCTAATAATCTGCTAGTTGGAACTCAGAACAAGAGAAAGCTGGGCAACAGACCCAGACTGCTGCACAAGTTGCTCTGCCATTTGGGTCATATGATCCAGCAGATTCTGTGGTACTTGAGTGTCAACGACAGATAGGGATGCTGTTTGGAGCCTTTTGTAGGTCCCTATGGGTAGCACAGGCCTTTAGAATTTTAGAATCATCCTCTGTGGATAACTATTCCCCTTTCAAGAAATAGCTCTTGGCCTGCTACTGAGCCTTAGTAGATATTCAATGCTTAACTGTGGGCCACCTAGTTATCATTTGGCCTGACTGCCCTTCATGAACTGGGTATTATCTGACCCACCAAGCCTTAAAGTTGGGCTTGCATAGCAATACCCCATCATCAAATGGAATGGTACATATGTGATCATGCCTGAACAGGCCCTGAAGGCACAAGTAAGTTATATGAAGATGTCAACTCCACTCATGCTACACTGCCTTCTCTATCCCAGCCTGCACCTATGGCCTCATGGGGAGTTCCTTATAATCATTTGAAAAAGGAAGGAAAACTGGCCTGATTTATGGATGGTTCTGCAGGTATCACCTGAAAGTAAGTAGCTGAAGCACTGCAGCCCCTCCCTGGGACATCCCTGCAGAACAGTGGGGAAGGGAAATCTTCCCAGTGGGAAGAACTTGGAGTAGTGTGCCTGGTTGTTCACTATGCTTGGAAGGAGAAATGGCCAGATATGTGATTATATACCAATTCATGAACTGTGGCCTTTGGTTTGGCTAGATTGCCCAACAACTTAGAATGAATGTGATTGAAAAATTGGTGGCAAGGAAATTTGAGGAAAAGGTATGTGAACAGATTTCTCTGAATTGTTTTTAAAAAGTGAAGATATTTGTGTTCCTTGTAAATGCCTACCAAAGGATGACCTCAGCAGAGGAAGGTTTCAATAATCAAGTGGAAAGGATGACCTGTTCTGTGGATACTTGTCTTCCTCTGTTCCCAGTCACTCCTGTCATTGCTCACTAGGCTCATGAACAAAGTGGACACGGATGGAGAGATGGAGAATATGCATGGCTCCAGTATGTGGATTTTCACTCTCCAAGACCAACCTGGCTATGGCCACTTCTGAGTGCCCAATCTGCTAGCTGCAGAGGCCAACACTGAGCCCTCAATAAGGCACCATTCCCCAGGGTGATCAGCCAATCCCCTGGTGGCAAGTTGATTATATTGGGCCACTTCCATCATGGGAAGTATAGTTTCATTCTTACTGGAACAGACATTTAGTCTGATACGGATTTGCCTTTCCTGCATGCAGTGCTTCTGCCAAATCGCTGTCTGTGGACTTACAGAATGCATTGTCCACTGTCATGGTATTCCGTACAGCATTACTTCTAATCAAGGAACTCACTTCACAAGAAATTAAATGTGGCAATGGCTCATGCTCATGGAATTCACTTACAATGGTCATGATCATCCTAAAGCAGCTGGCTTGATGACATGGTAGAATAGCCTATTGAAGACTCAGTTACAGCACCAAATAAGTGGCAATAACTTGTAGGGCTGGGGCAAAGTTCTCTAGAAGGTGGTAAATGCTCTGAATCCAGGTCCAAAATATGGTGCTGTTTATTCCATAGCCAAGATTCACAGGTCCAGGAATCAAGGGGTGAAAATGAGAGAGGCACCACTCACTATTACCCCTAAGTGACACACTAGCAAACTCTTTGCTTTCTATTTCCATGACTTTATGTTTTGCTGGCCTAGAGGTTTTGATTCCAGAGGGAGGAATGCTTTGACCAGGAGACAAAACAATGATTCCATTGATCTGGAAGTGAAGACTGCTGCCCACTTTGGGCTCCTCATGCCTCTGAGTCAACAGGCAAAGAAGGGAGTTACTGTGTTGGCTGGAATGATTGATCCTGGCTTTCAAGGTAAGGAAGAAGAGTATGTCTGAAATATAGGGGATCTCTTGTGCAGTGTCTTAGTTCTCCCAAGCCCTGTGATTAAGGTCAATGGAAAACTACAACAACCCAATCCAGGCAGTACTAGTAATGATCCAGACCCTCCAAGAATAAAGGTTTAGGTCACTGTACCAATGAAGATCTGTGACACCCTGAGGTGCTTGCTGAAGGCAAAAGGAATAATACAACAGGTAGTGGAACAAGGCAGTTACAAATACCATCTGTGACCACATGACCAGTTACAGAAAAGAAGACCGTAATTGTTATGAAAATTTCTTTCTTATTTTGTTAGGAATATGTGTGTATATCTGTGTGTTTATGCATGTGTGTGTTAAGCAGACAACTTTTTCTTCCCTCTCTTATTCCCTTATCATGTAATAGAAGACTTACTGACTTCATATCATAGTACTTAAGTACTGTGAATTCTACATTGTATTTATCCCATATTTAAGTTATTAGATATCAAGGAGAAGATTAACTGTCACTCAAGGACTTTGTATCCTCTGATGGAAAAGTGGTTAGTGCATTTTTATTTGTACACAGGATTGTTGTATCACGTTAGATGGAATTATGACCTTGTTATTTATGTTCTTTATTTGGAGAATAAGTATGATTTAAAGAGAGGCATATGAGTGCCAAGTTGGCAAGGGGTTGACTTGTGATGCTTTATTTTATGTGTCAACTTGACTGGATCACAGGGTGCGTGGATATTTGATTAAACATTATTCTGGGTGTGTCTGTGAGGTTGGTTTTGGATGAGATTAACATGTAAATCAATAGACTAAGTAAAGTAGATGGCCCTCCTCAACACAGGTGGGCCTCATCCTCAACTGATGGCCTGAATAAGACACACGAGGCAGAGCAAGGGGGAGCTGCTGCCCAACTGCCTTTACGCTGGGGCATCAGTTTTTCCTGCCTCCAAACTCAAACCCAACCATCACCTCTTCCTGGGTCTCAAGCCTGCCGATGTTTGGGCTGGAACTCCCACACGGGCTCTCAATTTGCCATCTGCAGATCTTGGGACTTGCCAGGCTCCATAATCACTTGGCCAATTACTTATACTCTCTCTTTCTTTGGACAACCACAATATACACATTTACCTTTATAATTTTAAAAATAAACTCCAGAAGAGTTTTGTCAACTTCCAAAACAAAATCCCATGGAAATGTTTCTTTACTTGTAAGTTATATAAACGTCTTATTGAAGTATAGCATATATACAGAGAAGTACACAAATCACAACTGTACACTTGAATTCTCACAAAATTAATACCTTCCCAACTAGTTCCCTAATCAAGAACTTCTTTTGCCCTTTCCAGTGTTTATCTCCCAAGGGTACCCACCATCCTAACTAAAGCCTAGATTGGTTTTGCCTGATTTTGAACTTTATGTAAATGGAGGTATACAGTATGTACTCTTTCGTATCTGGCTCATTTTACACCACATTATGTCTGTGAAATTCACCCATGTTGTAACGTGCAGTTGCTGTATAGTATTCCATTGTAAGAATCCACAATTTATTTATATATCCCACTGGATTATTTTCAGTTTTCAGCTACAATAAACTGTGCTGCTATGATCATTCTTGAACATTAGCTTTGGGGAATATATTATATATAGACAAATGGTATTAGATATAGATATATGGCTTGTGAATATGCGATTGGAACTTCTAGGAAGGGTGATTACAAAAATGTTTCTGGGAATAATAGGTGATAAAATATAAATTAATTTCATGGAAATTTTAATAGGAATTTGTATTAACTCTATACATAAGTTTGGCAAAAACCGAAGGTTTATCATCTCTGATTTAGGAACATGACAATTGTCACCATTTATTCAAATTCAAGTTTATGTTCAATAATCCTTCTTGCACACTCACCCAGTTTGATGTACATTGGTCCTGAAGTGGAAAGAGGAGATGGAAAGGAAATAAGAGGAAGGAAACTCTGACATCTCCTGCCAGTGTTGCGCCATCTTGCCAAAACATTGTTCTGGGCCATATTTGCTTATATTCCGGTTCTGAGAGTAAATATGCGTTTGGTTTCCTTCACGTGCATGGGTATTAATTCAGTCCAGTCATTAGCTTTCACAAGACACCTTTTCCTTTCATTTTTACTTATCTCTTGCTCATTTAACTTTATGTGCATGACCTTTAAAGTGTACACTCACTGGAGAGCTCCCTGGGGAACGATTTGGGTTGTTTTAGAGACTTCCTTTTCTGCCTCATGCACTTTGAGAAATGCCCTTCCCTCTTGAGTCATACTCCTGTTTAGAAACTTTTCTTCACATTTAAAAAACATCTGCTTCAGTAAAATCTTGTACACAAGTCTTAAGACATCTAGAATTCCTTCCATGTCTAGGATTGCTATGAAATGGTCATCAAGGCATGTCAAGAATTGACCAGACACCCTGCTTTAGACAAAGCTCCTAGCTGATAGTGAAGTGCTGAGGCCTCCTGTTGTTATTGCATCATACTTCTTCATTGGAAAATCATCTGCTAGACTGTCTGCCAATGGCAGGGCCTTGGTATAAACCATGGGCATGTTTTGGGACACTGAGCTCCTTCCAGCACTTTCCAGGTGGAGACAACTCCTTTGTCACTTGGTCAGGACTGCAACTCTTGTGCTCTCCTCGAACCTCTGTGCTCCTTGACCTGTGCAGCCGGAACCCCTGAGGCCCTCTACAGACCACAGGGAGTGCCTATCCTCCCCAGTAAACCAGATTATAGTCCTTATTCATCTTTTCGGCCCGTCTACTCCATTAAGCTTCTCACCTCCAGACATTTCCAGGTGAGAAGCAGACAACACTCTTGGTGCTTGCTGATGACCCCAGACACATTTTAAGCTCTTATAGTTACTCCCTTGCCACCCTCCACTCCACTCAGCTATCTGCACAGTGCAAACCTGCTCATTCTGAAGCTTAGTCAATTTTCTCTCCAGGGAGATGATGGACAGCCTCCTCTCAACTAAATCCCAAGCCCTAGGAATAATTCTCTGGAAGATCTAGGGTCACATGGCTAGGCAGGATGATGGTGGAGATGGAGAAAATAACCGCCCACCATTACATGGAGCTAGTGGTCCCTGATTCCCTATCTCTCTTTCCCTTTCCCCTTTCCTTCCCAGAAACCCCATCCCTATGCCCTGTTCTGCTGAGGATAACAGGACCATCTTTATGCCCTGTCTGCTGAGGATAATAGGGCCATCCCTATGCCCTGTCTGCTGAGGATAACAGGGCAAGATATGCAGCCATTTAGTCAGACCCAAGGCAGGGGCCTGGCCTTGAATTTTTAGGGCTAATTTTAGAATTTAGGGGTATATAACAATTTGTCCTCAGTTTTGGTCCTAAGTCAACTATCTAAAAATAATATCAGAAGTCTTAAGACACAAAAGGATACTTATAATACAATAATGTCAGATAGTTATAAATGTCATAAACAAAATGAAATAGGGGCCAGGCATGGTGGCTTATGCCTATAATCCCAGGCACTTTGGTGGCTGAGGTGGGAGGTCCACTCGAGACCAGGAGTTTGAGACCAGCCTGGCCAACATGACAAAGCCCCATGTCTACTAAAAATACAGAAATTAGCTGGGCATGGTGGTATGCACCTGTAATCCCAGTTACTCAAGAGGTTGAGGCACGAGAATCGCTTGAACCCGGGAAGCAGAAGTTGCAGCGAACCAAGATCATGCCACTGTACTCCAGCCTGGGCAACAGATGGAGACTCTGTATCAAAAAGAAAAAAAAAAAAGAAGAAGAAGAAATGAAAGGAAATGAAATAGGGCAATGGGACTGACCATGGAGGGGAAGGTCCAAGACAGCCCCTTTGAGGAGGAAGCATCTGAACACCCACCAGAATGACAAAAGTCACTGAGCCCTTTGGAGATCTGGAGGAAGGGCATTTCAGGCAAAAGGAACAGCATGTGCAAAGACTCTGAGGTGGGAGTAAGCATGAAAATTTTGAGAAACAGAGAGAAAGCCAATGTTCCATGCAACATGCATTTTGCTTGGGGATGGGCATGATTTCACCCCCATCCTCAAATTCTCACCTAAAGGACACCTTTCATTTATCAATGAAAGTACATTGCAAAGCCTATCCTCACATTGGAGAGAGGGACAGCTGATGGTCACTGAAGCCATTAGAAAGAACTATTCACAAGCAAGTTTCACATAGCCACGTAATTCAACCCTGGACCCTTAGACATCATTAACATAAAAATCATTCTTGTCTACTTTTATGTGATACATACAGTACTGGAAACGCAACACTGGATTAATTATTCTCTGCAGATTTCTGAACACCCTTTAACAGGAAATAGCAAATTAACTTCTTCATAAAGGTCCCTGGCACCCAGAAAGCAGCAGTCTAAAATTCTGAGTAATAGAATCAAGAAGGCTTTATACAATCAGTTGAACCAAACAAAGAGAGACATTTCTTGGTATGCGTATCAGCAGCAGTACAGGAAAATAAGCTTGTGAACATACCATTGGAAATTCTAGGAAGGGTAACTATAAAAACGTTTCTGGGAATGATGGGTGGTAAAATATAAATTAATTTCATTATTCTCATACTTGGCCAAGATTATGAAATGCCATTGATATTTCTTTAAAAAGTAAAACTTTCATTTTCAAAACATCTTTAGTCTTTTAGAAGCCATTCCAACTTCTCTCCTCAGTGCAAAATTATGACAGAACTCTCCCATTCCTCTGCTGTTAGGAGAGCCTGGAGCACTGGCCACATTTGCTTCTCTTCTGGGGAATGCACTTCCACACTCGAGGCCAATGCTGAAATAGGCACACAAGGGATGTGAAGGGACCTGGAAGGGCAGTGGAGGCTCTCCACAGCCTGTCACTGAACCCTGGCGTGGTACTTAGAGAATCAATGTCTTACAAATCTTCGCTGAACTCCTCCGCTGTTTTCTGCTTCACACCTGTGAGCTTTTTCTCTACCAGGGCTCAGAGTCCATTGACAGTGGTGGGGACTGAAGCAATGGCTAAGCTATTTTGCGGCAGTCTTCCCACACTACCAGACATGAACTGACAAAAACAGAACAAAGCCAAGGCCCTTGTCTTTCCTCCTTCAGTCAAAAAACAAGTCTCAATGCATCTCAGTTCACTCATACCGACTTCTACTCCAGTCTCTGAACTTTGTGCTCTGTATAAACAGCCAAGTGTGCCAGGCGCAGTGGCTCATGCCTGTAATCCCAGCACTTTGGGAGGCTGAGGCAGGCATATCACCCATCAGGAGTTTGAGATCAACCTGGCCAACATGGTGAAACCCCGTTTCTACTAAAAATGCAAAGATTAGCAGGGCGTGGTGACACATGCCTGTAATCCCAGCTACTTGGGAGGCTGAGCCAGGAGAATCTCTTGAACCTGGGAGGCGGAGGTAGCAGTGAGCCAAGATCACACTACTGTACTCCAGCCTGGGCAACAGAGCAAGACTGTGTCTAAAAACAAAACAAAACAAACAAAAAAGGCTGGGCACGGTGGCTCATGCCTGTGATCCCAGCACTTTCGGAGGACGAGACGGGTAGATCACGAGGTCAAGTGTTTGAGACCAGCCTGATCAACATGGTGAATCCCTGTCTCTACTAAAAATACAAAGATTAGCAGGGCGTGGTGACACATGCCTGTAATCCCAGCTACTTGGGAGGCTGAGCCAGGAGAATCTCTCGAACCTGGGAGGCGGAGGTAGCAGTGAGCCAAGATCACACTACTGTACTCCAGCCTGGGCGACAAAGCGAAACTCCGCCAAAAAGAAAAAAAAAAAAAGCCAAGTGTTTTGAAACATGAATAATGATCAAGTTATGGTCCTGTCTGCCACAATTCTAAGACAATCCCCAACATCCTCTCCCACAATCCCAGTATACACCACTTGCATAATTCCCAGGATTGTGGATGTGATGGATTTTATTCCCAGGACTAGATTATATTATATGGCGTGGGTGACCTTAAGGTAGGGAGATTATCTAGGTGGGCCTGTCATAATACCATGAGTTCTTTAACGGTTTTCTCATTTAGGAAAAAAAAACACAAAACACTGCTGCTCACTGTCAGCACTCATTTAATTTTACATAAACACACTATTTGAGGCTGAAGCAAATATGACTGATTTTCATTGTGAAAATAAAATATAAAAACTGTTCTTGGAATTTTTTTTTTGAGAGTTTGTTCTTTTTTTATTATTATACTTTAAGTTCTAGGGTACATGTGCACAACATGCAGGTTTGTTACATATGTATACATGTGCCATGTTGGTGTGCTGCACCCATTAACTCGTCATTTACATTAGGTATATCTCCTAATGCTATCCGTCCCTTCCCCCCCTCCCCACAATAGGCCCCGGTGTGTGATGTTCCCCTTCCTGTGTCTTGGATTTATTTCTAAACAGAACTAGCATGGGAATCATGTGAATCATCAGAATAATCTATTTTGGAAAAATCAGATTCATCCAATGAATCTTCGGCCAGCAACTGTTCCAGAACGATGTTAACATCACTCGTAGGAATGCTAAGTTTTCTAGGATTTGACATTTTCAGTGACTGAGAATTACTATATTTTGTAAGTGGAAATACCACTACTAAAAACAAAATGCTATAAATAGAATGATGCCTTTTGTTCCCAAAATTGATATACTAGAGCGATGTGAAAATAATAATGAAAGGGATATATTTTGTGACAAAGTTATCTCCAAATAAACGCTGTAGCCGCAAGTGCTACCGGTGAGTGTCCTTAAAAGCAGAGTATTTTTACCAATTCATTGCAGAAAAAGAAGTCAGAGATTCAGAACTGGGGAAGGATTGGATACACTCTTGCTAGCCTGAAGATGTTGAGAAGGCCATTTGGCAAAGAATGCAGGCAGCTTGTAGGAGCTGAGTGCAGCCCCTGGCTGAAAGCCCACAAGGAAATGAGACTTTAATACTACAACTCTAAGGAACTGATTCCCATCAATAACCCGAATGAACTTGGTAGTTGATTCTTTTCCTGAAGCCCACAAACAAGAACTCAACTTGACTGACCCCTTGACTTTGGCCTTTGTGACCCTGAGCAGAAAACCTAGTTACATTGTGCCTAGACTTTTGACCTGCAGAACTGCGACCTGATAAATGGGTATTGGTTGAAGCCACTAAGTTTGTGGTAATTTATTATGTATCAGTTGAAAACTAATGCACAGGTAATGGTTCTTTGGTTAACCAAAGTCAAGTTTTGAAATAGCAATGGATGTCCTCAGCCTCAGAGTCCTACTCTCTGCTCCAGGGAGGGACGGGACATGCCAGTGCAATCCCCAAGCCTCCAGAAAGTCATACATGTGTATAGTCCCAGGGTGGGATCTAAGATAGCCAGCTTGGTCTCAGACCACGAATTATTAGAAATACATTATTTAATGTTTATATTTTCCCCAGAATCTTTCTCCTTCCATTCACTGATACATGGGAAGGCTCCTCTCTCCCTTCCTCTCTCTCTCTCTCTGTCTTATTATTTTCCTCACTTATGAAATATTTTCTTAGGCATAAGAATTCAGGCTGTGTTCCTTCTATGTGCACCTAATATAGGTAGATGGAATGAACAGATGATGGTGTACAAGAGAGAAGAGGAAACAAAGATCAGAGGAAAAGAGAAAAAAAAAAAGAAGGAAGGGAAAGAAAACGAAAAGGAAGGAAGTAAAGAAAGAAGGAAGGAAAGAGGGAAAGCAGAATGAGAGAGAGGTGTTTCAGTTATCTATGTAACAAATCACTCTACAACTTGGGAGAGTTTGAGAAACAGCCGGGAGACCAATGAGTCTGGAATGTCCTGAGCTAAGAAGAAAGTGCGAGAGGTTGGACTCAGGAGAGGCTCAAGGGTTGGAGCAGGTTGTATGACACTTTGGAGATCATTGTAAGACCCTGAGTGGGGCACTGACATGATCTGGTCTGAGTTTTAGAAGGCTACCCCTGGCTTTGTGTCAAGGAGCAAGGGTAGAAGGAGGTAAAACAACAGTTATTTTACTTTCTTCTGATTCTGTGGGTTGACTGGCCCAGCTGGATGGCTCTTCAACTCCATATGATATTAGTCGGGGCTACAGCCATTCAGGGATGTCACTTAGTGAAGCCACTTAGCGGTTTTACCTGGTCCAAGATGGCACACTCACATAGCTGAGGCAGTGTCAGCTGCTGTCTGGGAGCTCATGTGGACTGTCAACCACAGTCCCATGGCTCTTCTCCGTGTGGTGTCTCCATGTGCCTTGAGCTTCTCCCAGCATGACAGCTGGGTTTCAAAAGGGCAGGAAGTGAAAATGTTTCATCTTCTTTAGATTGGGGCTCAGAAGTTCAAGAACATCATTTTCCCTGCATTCCCACGGTTGGAGCCCACCATAACAATAGCCAAGATTCCAGAGGAGGAAATAAGCTCCACCTCGTGGTGTGAGAAGCGACATACATGTACAAGTTGTCCTAAACCATCTTTGGAGACTCGCTGCCACAGAGTGAGAAAGAGAAGTGCACACCGCCACCCCAACCTCTGCTTCTACCATTGCTCCCTGACATGAAGCCAGGGGGATCCTTCTAAAACAGACCAGATCAGGTCACTCCCCCACTCAGGATTTTACAATGATCCCCAAAGTGTCACACAACCTGCTCCAACCCTTGAGCCTCTCCTGAGTCCAATCTCCTGCACTCTCTCTGTCTCACTGCATTCCAGACTCACTGGTCTCTTGGCTGTTTCCCCAACTCCCCAAGCATATTCTTATCTCAGGGACTTTGCCTTTGCTCCTTTTTTTAGTGTCTGAAACGCGTTCTCTGGTTATCTACAAGTTTCATTTCCTAGTTTCTTTTAGCTCTCAGATCAAGTGTCAGGGAAGATCATCCTGACCATCCTACATAAAACAGTAACCTCCATCATCCCACTGCTATGGACTGAGTTGCATCCCCCTAAGTTCACATCTTCTTTAGATTGTTTAGATGCTCTTCGCATCCATCCCCAGCCCTCCCCACCATGCTAGGACACAGAAAAAGGCAAGGAAGAGAGGAAGAGAGCCCTCAGAAGGAAACAAATTAGCCAGCACCCAGATCTTGGACTTTCCAGCCCCCAGAATTGTGAGAAAATAAATTTCTATTGTTTAGCCACCCAGCCTATGGTATTTGCTATGGCAGCCCAAGCTGACTAATATATCTACCAACACCCTCTGCCTACCTAGTCTGCCTGTCTTTTTTACAGCCATTATCACCATCTGGATGATCATACACTTATTTGTTATTTGTGTGTTGTTAGTCTCTCTACCACCCCCCAGACTACATGCTCCATGAGGAGAGATGTTGTCTGTTATAATCATCACCATCTCGTTAATACCTAAAAGAGGCTGCTCAAAGAAGCTGTTGATTAATATTTGATGAAAGATTTGAATGAATGGGAAAACAGGGATATTTTGTAGCACGAATAAAGGGAGGAGGAGCATTGTTTCTTTACCAGCTGAAAGCAGAATATTTCTCCTCTTTCCTAGCAAAGACAGCAGGTGTTTTCAAAAAGTAGCACAGATGAAATGCTGCAGAGATAACCCCTATTTAAACCACCCAACAACAGAGTGGAACAGGAAATAGAAGGGTATGAGAATGGTAGATGATTCTGGACAGTATCAGACAGCCCAGAATCTCTAATGCAGTGAGACTGCTCGATTTTCATATCTGTTTTCTCACCCACAGGGACCTGTTAGTGCAGCATAGGCTAGATAGACCTGTCCACGGGGAAAAGGGGGTCCAGTTCTCATTATAGATCCATGATGTGTATTTTGAATCTGCAGCAACACTAAAGGTATATCTCAGAGCATCTTTTAAGAGCTCTGAGAGTCTGTTTCCATGGCAGGCTTGCTGATGGTGCCTACTGAGACGTTGCATCATAAGTCTGTGCCAGAAGAGTTTGATGCCAGAGCATTAACCCTTTATGGGGACTATCACTAACTCTTTAACACCAAAGGATAAGTTTGCAACAACCTCTGAGAGAGGTGAATTGGGAAGCAGCTGTCATGTGCTCCTCAGGCTGAACATATCTCACTTTTTTTGTTGTTGTTAATGAAGATGATTCTCTCTTTCCGGCCAATGGCTGAATAAAGAAGCTGATGTTGCAGTCCTGGTTTACCAACCAGGAAACTGATATTGAATACATTGTTTAAAGTCGGGTCACAAAGGAATTAAAAGGAGAATCAAGATGAAGAGTTGAGAAATTCAAGCTAATGGTCTGACTTTTAGTGTCATTTTCAACAATTCCATAGCAAGAATATAAAAACTACCAACTAAGAGCCCACATTAAGGGACCATTTCTAGCTTCCAAACCAGAACGTCCAGCTCAGTTTCCTCTTATCAAACCATTTCTCTGCAAATGCACCGTGAACTCCTAGGAGAAACCTGAGAGATACAGAAGGTGGATCCACAGAAACAAACTTGACAGGCACTCTGCATTAGTTGCCATGACTTGGTGGCTTAAGACAACAGAAATGTATTCTTTCACAGTTCTGGAGGCCAGAAGTCCAAAATCAAGGCATCAACAAGGTTGGTTTCTCCTGGAACTTCTGAGGGATAATTTGTTCTATATCTTTCTCCCAGCTCCTAGTGGCTTTGGCAGTCCGTGGTGTTCCTTGTCTTATGGACACATCACTCCAATATCTGCCTCTGTCTTCACAAGGCTTTGCTCTCTGTATCCATTTGTCTTCTCCTTTTCTATCTCTTACAAGGACATTCGTCATTTGGATTTAAGTGCCCATCCAGATCCAGGATGATCTCATCTAAGCCCCATACCTTCATTACATCTGCAAAGACCCTAATTCCAAATAAGGTTACATCTTGAGGTTCTAGGGGTTAGGACTTGGGCATATTTTTTGGGGGGAGACACTTGAACCCACTATACATTCTTAACCCGAACTCTCAGTAGGCTCCCAGTCTCAGCTACAAATATTAGTCGTTACTTGATTCTAAAGCACAGACAGAATGGAGAGCATTGAGCCCTCTCTAATCTGTAACACCTCAACCCTTCTCTAAAGTACTATTTAATTTTTCTTCAAAGCTCTTCTTGACTTATATCTTCCCAAACACAATCCAATAATTTCTACAAATATCAGTCATCCCCTCCTAAAAACCCACTTGTTCTTCAGACATCTCCATTTCCATACATCTGTATGTAGTTACAGAGTATGTTGAAAAGCATATGGGCTTTAGATCCTGGCCCTGTCACATGCAGCACTGTCCCCATCACCATGGGAATGGGGTGCCCACCCTCTCTCAGGCTCCGCCTCCTTATCTATGAAATGGGAGTTGCCACAAGAAGTAATGGAATTGCATGTAAAGCACCCAGCTCTGTGCCTTGCTCATAGATAGTAAGAGCTCAATCAATGCTGGCTAGTATTTTGTTCTTCCACGAAAACATATTTCATCTGTGTGTTACTGAGTGCTTACTCTAGGTATGGCACAGTAACAGGCATTATGGGAGTTTTTCTGAGGCCAAAAAAGAAACATCGTTGCTCTTAGAGAACTCACAAATGGATCTTTTCCATTTTCTGAAATTCTTAGAGGAAGGTTTAGTAACGTCCTCAAATCAGAATGCATGGATCGTGATTCTTTCTGTCTCTACAAAGGCCTTAATGTTCTACCATTACCAATAATGGGCATTTATCCTAATTTAACATCTCTAAAAAACAAATAACCTTTCAAAAACAACCATTTCTCTCCTTAAAATCTGTTTTCTGTCACAGCTTCCTGGCTACTCCTGTGAACTAAACAAGCTCATCTCCTAGTTTTCTCTGTGATTACAGATTTTCAACCATTGGGCACTTTTTAGCAATCTTCTGTTGTTTTAAGTTGTGGCATCTTGATTTGGCCAGCAAATTCCACAGGTCTAACCTGACCATGGCAAACTCATTATTAGCACTTGTACTGTTCAACAAGAAATGTCCCACTTTGAGTCTCTCTAGTGTAATGTGACTGTTGGTCAAAATAACGTCAGGCCTCTGAGCCCAAGCTAAGCCATCATATCCCCTGTGACCTGCACGTACACATCCAGATGGCCTAAGGTAACTGAAGAATCACAAAAGAAGTGAAAATGACTGGTCCCTGCCTTAACTGATGACATCACCTTGTGAAATTCCTTCTCCTGGCTCATCCTGGCTCAAAAGCTCCCCCACTGAGCACCTTGTGACCCCCGCCCCTGCCCGCCAGAGAACAACCTCCTTTGACTATAATTTTCTACTACACACCCAAATCTTATAAAAACAGCCCCATCCCTTCACTGACTCTCTTTTCAGACTCAGCCTGCTTGCACCCAGGTGGTTAAAAAGCTTTATTGCTCACACAAAGCCTGCTTGGTGGTCTCTTCACACGGATGCAAGTGAAAAAATAATGCCCCAGAAGCAGGGCTCCTCTAGAGTTCTCTGAACTATCAACGAAATCAATAATGATTAGGCTAGTTTGGATGATAAATATATTTCCTTCTCTGCTAAGTTCATAGGAATGGCAAATCCGCATATTGCTTGTAAGATAAAGCTCACGGATTGTAATCTTGAATCCTAAATCCTGACACTGTTACGCTCTTTCCTCTGTTCCCCGATCCTACAAGGTAGCAGAACGGCACAATTTCCTAGGATCACTCTAGCTGCTATTGCTGAAATCATGCCTATACTTTTAAGGCTAACACAGAGCACATAGTCAGCCCATGTAATAATTCAGCTCACAAATGAATCTTACGTGGATGATACAGTGTAATTTCTTTGTTTTGCTTTTAGGGGGCAGGTGGTCCCCAAATTGAAATGGTCGTTTCTACTACTTACTGTGTTTTTCTCAATGTATGCTATTGCCTGGTCCCTGAAGGCATAGGAATTGCATATCCTCTAGTGAAATATAACAATTTCACTAGAAGACGTGTGATAGTATTGGCTAATAGGCCCATTTAGTGTTACTAATAATTCTTTGTCTACTAGGCACACCCATGTAGAGCTGGCTTGGTCATCGTGACTCATGGGTTCATATTTCAAGCTTACTCAGACAGTTAATTGTCAGATTGTTTGATTCCAAAAACCGCATGCTAAATTTCACCAAGTTATGGCACTTTGGTATTTCCTAAGTTATGGCATTTTGGTATTTTGCTGTTAAAATGCTGGAAACAATATGCCTGAAATTTTCCCCTAGTAGAATATTTAATTTTTTAATTTAGCATTTTTATAATTTAAGCTGGCCCAATAAACCTCAGAACAGAGTTAAAAAAATGTACCCAGAAGCTTGAGTTTACGAGGCAGAACAAATACCAAACAGACTTACAAGTCTTTCTCACATGGAAAACTTGACCTACTCATGTTGAGTGAGTGTTCCACAGAATAAACTTTCCTTGGTCGAATATTCTGGGAAAACTCTCTGATAAATATAGGTAAATAATCTTTTTTGCTGGTCTTTAGTATGCTCCAAGAAGAGCTTCAGTACACGTTACTTCCCAAATACATTTGTCTAGTAAAGTCTTTTTGTACAAAATATAAAGTCTTGTACAAAATATAAAGTCTTTTGTACAAAATATCTGTTCACTAGTATTCTAAGGCACATGCTTTGAGAGAGGCTAATGGAAGCTGGTGAGCAGAAGGGGTGACAAACACTTAATAAACACTTAATAAACACTTAATCTTGGTGCCTGAGCTACCCCTAAACAACCATCAGCCCTTTTGAGCAAGTCTCACAACTGCTATGAGTTACTCTTCCTTCATTTAGAAAGTTAATAGGTTATATTCTCTTCCAGCTCAAATAGTTTCTGACTTGCCTCAGAGATTCATAATATTATATTTGGTCATTTTCACTAAATGATTAACGGAGACAAAGAAAAAGACTACTACTGTATTGAACAGAATTCTAGGACTTTCCAGGCCAACCTGATTTTGCAGAACTACAGTTAGTATTCCAAGGCAATATGGTAATAATTTCCCGAGACTCATGGCATTTTCTCTAAGAGGTGTTTCAAGTCGTGAAGTGTTGAGATCACTAAAAAAGTCTGCTGTTGGCTGCTTTATTAATCCAAGATTTTTCAGTGGAATTATCACCAGAACCCTTAGACCATCTCACTTGTAGTACAGAAACTGAGAGAGGATAAAGAATTTTATTATTCAGTTTCTTAACCTTGGTAGAAGTAGGTCTAAAGTTAGGACCCCCAGGGTTTCCAATTTATCCATATGGTTGGGTTTTCCTTCTTTACTGCAGTGAATGAGGATGGAAAAGGAGGTCACAGGCCCATCTCCTCTCCTTCTGAGTCTTCACTTCCTAGGGTTTAAATCTAATGACTCATCTTGGGTATTAGCTTAAGTGGCCTGGCAACAACCAGAACACCATTTTCAACAGCAGTTTGTCTTTCAATGGCTCAGGAAGTGGGAGCATTTTGTACAAGTCACAAATACAGGCCACCGAGCTCCCCAGTTTATGACTTTTCTTTTTAAATTCAAGATATAGGAAAAAAAAATTCACTTGTTTATCAACCTAAGGAAAAATAGGTTTTCTTGTTATGAATAAGAACAGAGAGTTGGCTGAAAATACCACTTCTAATTAGGTAATGAAGTTGTAATAAAGTACATTGAAAATGAAAATTAATTTCCATTAAGCAACTCACTCTCAGCACTGTTTGTTCTTATCACAGATACAAACATATGCTTTGACTTTTCTTCTGGATAATAATCTGTGCTTGAAGAATGGAAAGTTTTCTGTTATATATTTGAGTCCAGAAAAACTACCTAACTGTCCTACATGAGAAATGGCCAATGTTTGGTGGTGAATGGAAAGCATACATGAATTGATATCTAATTTTTCCAACAAAGTTTGGTGGAAATGAATATGTGAGTGTGTGTGTGTGTGTGTGTGTGTGTACACAAGAGATGGAAACAACTCAAACTAGCACTTAAGCAAAAAAAAAAAAAAAGGTAATATACTGGCTGGGAAATCTGAAATGTGTGTCCAGTTTCAGTATGATAAGATCTGGGCCCCAGTTTGTGATTACTGTACTCTCTCCTCCCTCTCTCTCCACATACCTCTGCTGTGTTTCAATCTTAGGCTCTCTCTCCGTCTATTACCAAGGTGTCTGCTCATAGCCCCAAGCCCACCTTGTCCTTATAACTCCCGGCCCTCAGAGAAGACAGAGACTCTCTTTCCGCTTTCACAGATCACAACTCAAGGCATGGTTTTGGTGGGCCTGCTTGAGTCATGTGCTCATGGCTGAGCCAATCACCACAGTCAGAGTAATGGGCTACTCTGATTGGCCAGTCTTGGGTCATGTACCCACCCTAGTGGCAGGGCAAAACAGGGCCCTTATCCTACCAACATGGAGGAAAGGACAACTTTCCAAAGGGAGAGAGGCTAGGAGCCACACACAAGAGACAGCTAGTCCAAAATACACAAACTTCTTGGCAATCACAGCACCAGAATGCTGAATGTAACCTCCAAGCTCGGTTATTCTCTTTCCTACACAAGGTCCTACTG
Source organism: Colobus angolensis palliatus (assembly GCF_000951035.1). Lineage (NCBI taxonomy): Eukaryota > Metazoa > Chordata > Mammalia > Primates > Cercopithecidae > Colobus > Colobus angolensis. Next base: position 3,565,810 of record NW_012116599.1, on the reverse strand, counting down.
AGGCACATAGCACATTTCCAAATCTCTTCCCCCCACTGACTATTCCTCTTCTCTGAGGTGCTTGCTAATTGGAGATGGAAACCCAGACACTCAAAAATATAATAGAAACAGAAAGAGTAGTGAGACAAAGTTTCTAGAATTCAAGTAAAGCAAAAAGCATTCTTTATTTATTGGGAAATTATGTTTTGCTTAGATTTCAGGAATTTTCTTTCTTTTTTTTTTTCTTTTTTCTTTTCTTGGCCTCTGGTTTGCAATAGTACAAAATAAGGATAAAGAAAAAAATTAAACATAGCATTCTACTATCCTACTTAAATGTTCCCCAGCCTACTAGTCAACTGGTTGGAGAACTATAAAACATAGTTTATAGTCCATAGTTCATAGGTGGAGAGCTATAAAACAAAGAGAAGAATAACTGAGCTTGGAGGTTACATGTTTGTTTATTTGCCACACACACATACACACATGCACCCTCACATACACCCTCACGTATTCACTTCTACCAAACTTTGCTGGAAAACTTAGATGAGTGAGCAACAACTTCTGGAAAACAGTTGCTGAAGACTCAGGTAGAATCTATGATTCATGATTTTTTTCTTTTTCTTTTTCTTTTTCTTTTTTTTCTTTTCTTTACTTTTTTTTTTTGAGACAGAGTGTCACTCTGTTGCCCAGGCTCTAGTGCAGTGGCACTGATCTCAGCTCACTGCAACCTCTGCCTCCTGGGTTCAAGCAGTTCTGTCATTCAGTCTCCCGAGTAGCTGGGATTACAGGTGCTGGCCACCATGCTCAGATAATTTTTGTATTTTTAGTAAAGACAGGGTTTTGCCATGTTGGCCGGGCTGGTCTCGAACTCCTGACCTCAAGTGGTCCCCCCACCTCAGCCTCCCAAGGTAGTGGGATTACAGGTGTGAGCCACTGCACTCAGACTTTTTATTCATTTTTCTTTAAATTCTGGCTTGCCCTCTGAGTCATGGTTTTCCACACTTGCTGGTGGCCCCGTCTGGAACACCTGTTTTCCTGCCCACATGTGGTCTCTTCTATCCTCCATCTTCATCTCCACAGAGAAGCTCTTCTTCTCGATCTATAATAATGACTCACTCATCAGTTTTACCAATCACAGAACCCCATTTGTTTCCCTCATGGAGAGAATCACAGTTGATTTGCCTATTTATTATTGGTCCTCGATTATAAGCCTCATGAAGGCAGAGTTCTGCTTTATTTGCCAATGCCCACCAGCAACTAGCATGATGCCTGGCACTCTATAGAGGGCAAAAACTGAAAATAAAGTATACCAGAAGAAAGAGGTAACTTAGGACTTCTTGGTCCTTAGCCAGGCTGGAAAAAAAAAAAAAAAAAAAAAGCGGGGAGGCTTAACCTACTAGGCACAGATAGTTTCTTCCTGGCAGAAATTGGGAATGTAATGAGATAGAATCAATGCTGGGCGAGCGGGGCCAGACCCTCTGCTTCAGGCACCGTCTGTGATTCTTCCCATCTTCTGTACCCGTTTCAGTGTATGCTCCCCATTCTCCATCCTGGCGAAAATTGCTCTCAGGAAAGAGCAGATAAAACTCCTTCACTGTGTCGTATGTGACTAAAAACAGCTTAATATGGTAACCCATGCCAGGGCTTCTTGAATTTTAATACAGACCAAAGCCTCAAAATCTTATCAGTCAATTTCAGCCATGGGACTGGGGAGGATAGGAGATATAAGGGGTGTCCTTAGAGTCTGGAAAAGAAGGCAAATATGCATAAGGTTGTCTATGATATCCTCAGTGTGTAAAGTAATAAAGTATTATCTATGTTTCTACACTTCATGGACTTAATCCTATATTTCCCATTATGTACATATTTTCTAACATATATACAATATGTAATGTATATGAGAGAAGTGAACGTTTAAAACTCACACTTTTAGAAGGTTCTAGGGCTAAAATGAGAGAAAATGGATTCTTCTTGACCAGACATAAAGAAGGGGCAAGACAAAGAGCCTAGCACTCTGGAAAAAATGGTCATGAAATGCTGTGGGGTAAGACACCGGCAGAGAAATGGGAAGACACAAGGGGAGAATGAGAAGGACAAAAGTCCTCTTAATCTTAGACTTCTAAGAGTGAGATTGGAAATAAACATTTTTGCCTGGGATAGATGGACTGGGATCTAGAGTGTGTTTATTGACACGTAGGAACCTATTTTGTTGTTGTTTTTATCAGGGATTGAAGCTGAAGTCGGAATAAATCCATCCTTAACCACTGTAATTTGGCTGAAAAAACTGTCTAACCAACATTCGTGGAATTCAGGTTTCTAAAGAAAGGTGGTGCTTCTGGGACACACCCTGTGGGATTGCAGGTTTCTAATCTCTCTTGAAACAAAGACGTGCATTTAATCTCTCTCTGAATGTGGAGCCAAACTGGTGGGTAAGGCCCCATCATAGTGTCCTGTTAATAAAGGCACTAGGTCACCATGGTCACGTAGACAAAGTCTTTGCATAGTGGCCTGACCATATTGTGTAAGAATTCATACTTCCAGACTGGTCATTCTCAGCTAACCAGGTCTTTTGAGTTCTTGCAGATGAGCTCACTTCCAACCTGTTACCTACCCCTGCACCTCAGCTGTTCAGTACTGTGAGTAGTATTTATACTACTATGTCAACAAAATGCTTGAATCCAACTTACTTAAGAAAGTGTAAATAGTGCTACTAACAATTATAGGTGCTGGGCTTTAAATAACGTAACTTGCTTTTGAGTTTTTCTTTCTGGAAGTCCCCACTAGAGACTTAAGGAGGATGAAATGAATAGTTGGGTACTAGCAAATATGTTAATGCCAGAAAAAACTTTTTGGCATCACAGACACCCAGAAAATCAGACCACATATGACGTGTGGTACATATGAAAATGGCATCGACCTGTACAAAGGGACTGAGCCCAGTGTTCAACCGGTATCTCATGTCTGGGTCATAAGTTTCCTTAAGCCAAGATGACCATTTTTCTGTGGTTTTCTGCTAGGCCTTGGATTAAAGAACAAATATAATGGTAATTTTATGCCCTTGTCCCTGCCAGTGAGCCTGTCAAGAGGATTTCTCAAGTTTCAATACCTCTGTCCTTAGCATGAAAGAACAAGTTGATACCTCAGTCAATACTGTCATTTCTTCAAGCATTTGAAATATTTTGAATGGACCACAAAAGCTTTGGATTTCTTGTATCACTTGTAACCATTTCAAATGGACCCTAATGTTTAATTTAATTTGTATTGGGGATTTCTACACTGACTGATCATATTCTCTCTGTAAAGTGGTTTTGGAAATTGTGAATACTGGAATTTAATTGCACAGACATATTTTTCCAATAAGGGCTTGTTCAATTTTGGTCATAGATATGCCTCGGGTCAAAACAAGCTGCTCTGTGAAAAATGAGGTACATAAACCAGTTAGAAAGAGAAACTCCCGGCGTGAGGCTACAGCACAGACTAATGCACTCACACAACTCCAGAATGTACACAGAAAGTTCTAGCTGCATAACCCTGGAATTAGAATGAACTCTTCTCAATTCCCATTTTATAGGCGAGACTGAGAGATTGAAAGTGTTTTTCAGTCACAGGGTTGGTTAATGGCAGAGTAAGACTGAGCTCTGCACCATGACTTTAAAAATGAAGCATTGCCTTTACCTTATGATCCTTTTTAAGTAAAACCTGTTAATTTTCTCAATCAACAGAAACATAATGACTCACTGATTACTAGGTTCCAGGTACTAAGATTTGATTGTGAAATAGTGTAGACTGGGTCCCTGCCCCCGTGGAGCTCACATTCACATGGGTGAGACAGACAAATGCATAAAGTAATAACACGCTGGGATATGTACCATAAAGGAAACACTCAGGGGGCTGAGAGAGAATAATAGGGAGTATCCGCTTTACCTACCTAACAGTAACTCCTGCCTTTTGACAGAAGGGGCATTTAAGCTCAGAAATCTGAAGGATGAAAAAGAAATAGCCATGGGAAAAGTTTGGATGGCATAAGAAGAAGATTCCAGGCATTCAGAGGTGTCTTCAGTGATGGTGAACATGAAACCAGTCTAAACTGTCTTCTGAAAAGGGCATGCCTATTGTTTCCAAAGATGGACCAACTGCCTGACCTCCAGATATATTTAATACCTGGTCAATTCCTCCTTCAGTCCAAGACAATGCTTCTTATATCCATAAGAAGGGAGCTCCTCTTGTTATTTAGAATGAAATGCACACACTCTTCCATCTTCTCCCCACCTCTGCTATCTATCTGTAAAGTAAATGCACCTGACAGTGGTAACTTAAGCATAGCCTTCAAATGGCACCTTGTATGGCCGATGCACCTTGTAATAGTCTGTTCTCACACTGCTATAAAGAAATACCTGAAACTGGGTGATTTATAAAGGAAAGTGGTTTAATTGGTTCATGGTTCTGCAGGCTGTACAGGAGGCATGACCGAGGAGGCCTCAGGAAGCTTACAGTCTTGGAGGAAGGTGAAGAGAAAGGAGTCCCATCTTACATGGTCAGAGTAGGCGGAAGACAGTGACGGTGGAGGTGCTACACACTTTTAAACAACCAGATCTTGTGAGAGCTCACTCACTGTCATGAGAAAAGCAAGGGTTGAAATCCATCCTCATGATCCAATCACCTCAAATATTGGGGATTACAAATCAACATGAGATTTGGGAAGGAACATAACCCAAACCCTATCACACCTGAATGTGTGTTTTGAGTTAGGGAATTGGGTGTTGGCAATCCAGAGATTTCTTCCTTGTCCATGAAGAATATCTGAACCTTGGGCCCATCCCATGGAACACGGGCCATCCAGGGGATTGAGGCCCTGAGTCTGGGTTGGATGGAGGTTGCCAGGTGGAGGTGGTAAGGGGAGGGTGTTAAGTGAACTGCGACATAAACTGCATGCTGTTTGCAAGTGGTTGCAGTTCTTCTGCCTAGCCCGTTGCCACACCACTGGGCTATGCAGTAATCTGGTTCGGCCTGCTGCCATCGAACTGTAGGTAAGGTGGATACCTTGTTCAGCTTTCTGTCACTGGGTTCTCTTGCCTGCATGTAAGCCTCTAATAAAACCTCTTGTTTGCTGGCTCTGGGTCTCCTTTTCTGCCTCTTGAAACTGGGGCCTTCCCTATTGAGGTTAATAGGGGTTTGGCACAACAAGTAATTGATGAGGCAGGCAGGAGGTCGGAGAAAATCCTGTGAGCACCAAGACAATGGGATCAGGGAAGGGGAAATCGGTGGGGGAAATCCCAGGTTGGCCATCCACATCAACGTGGGGCCCAATAGCTGCTATCTTTGATGGATGGGGCCCACCACATGAGTACAGGATGCCCTGAAAACACTGAAGGGGTGGATCTGACTGACTATGGGTCAGATGCCTGAGCGGTGGCAGCCACGGTTGGCTGGCCACTTCTGACCACTCAGAGGCTGAGCTCCTGGCACAGGCGAGGAAGAGTTCATCTATTACAGAGTGAACTGTGATTACCACGAGGTGCCAGATACCGCCGAGACCCTGGCTTGTTGGTTGGCCCATTTGAAGGGCCACCACCTTCCCCACAGCCCCAGGGAGCAGACCCGCAAGATTTGTCCCTACCTGGAAGACAACAGCACAGCACAGTGCAGGACTGCACCACTCTGGAACTGGTTAAGCTGAGGAGTAGGTTCACGCAGAAGGGGAGAGTCAGTCATGAGGTGGCTTCTCCATCTATGGGACATGGAGGTGGAGGGTTGTATACTCTCTGAACTAGAGATGAACAAAATGGCACAGTCCACCCCTCCCTCAGGCAGTGCTGCTGTGGCACTGGTAATGGGGATCAAGCCATCCCCCTCAGCTGGGGGATGCCAGTGGTAAAGCAGCCTGGCTAAATGAGGGAGATGCCCCCACCTCCTTCACAAAAGCAGACTATGGAGGAATTGTGGGAAATCCTCCAGGAATAAAGGATGAAGTATGCTCTCTATGCTGAGCATTACAGAGGTCGTCATGATGAATGTCTCCCTGCTGGCAAGAAAGATGCTATTTTGCAGTCTGTGCTTGGATAGAGCACCCTTGACATAACTAACTACATTTTAGAAAGAGGCTTCATTTTATATTTCATAGCATACTTTACCAACAAGATATTTTGCTTAATAAACAAATAAAAACATAAAGTCTGCATCCAACCAATAAAAACACAAACAAGTTCACTCTTCCACCAGTTCTCACCAGAAGACTCCATGACTATAAAAGAGCAAGCCTTCAGCTCAAAACGGCTGTCTTCACTGACATCATCTTGCAGCCACTCATAAGAATAAAGCATCTGCTGCCTAGGGCTCTGCCACATCAAAGACTCCTTCTTGCAAAACAGATAGCCTAGACCAGGACTCTTTCTGTCTTCTTTGCTCCCCTGGACTGGATCATTAACTCTTTCTCCTATATCTTTTTCCTCTTGATGTTAAAAGTTACTTTGTTATGGAATACTTAATCTGTAACATTTATATTTTACACATACTATTATGTTTGGTTTGCAATATTGACTGACTGGTGGAGTGGCTTGAACCTGGGGCCCATGGCTCTGACCACTGAGTGAATGGGAAGTACTAAGAATTGCCTCCTTTGGAACTCCATGCGGTTTGTGACTTTTGTGACTGAAATAGCATCAGTAAAGCCTGACATTGTGGAAAGACACAAATATGCACAGACCTGGTTATCTCTAACCTTGCAACACTCATGTCAGTACTCAATCAATGGTTTGGTGCACTAGTGTCTATCCTGAGCCTCCTGGTAGGACAACCATTGTCTCAGGTGGCATTGGTGGCCACCAAATTAGGAAAAATGAAGACACTTGTGTGGACGAGGGGTGCGTGCTGCTGGGATGAAAGACAAGGGATCCAAAGGGAAGGACACAGCCAAGAGGCCTGTCGGAGTGACCTGCAGACAAATGTGATATAACCTGGTGGTAGCAGGGACACCTTTTCATTAAAAGGCTTAAACAGCCTAATGCTGTTCTGGGGGACAATGGCCAAAGCTCAAGCCAGAAAACAGTGCTTCACTAAAGAGCTTCAGGTTCAGCCAACTGCCCCTTGTGCAGAGGGAATGGCAGGTGCCAGCCCCTTTAGACTAGGATGAAGGCCAAGGCTCCAGAATTCCAATAAGAGAAATGGTGGCCAGGTGTCTGGGGACCAGAGGCCACAGGTAGCACTAACTACATATTGGTTCCCTAAAATTAAACAGACTGTGCTGGATACTGGAACCAAACACACTCTCACATATGTTAACATTCATCAGTTCCAAGGGTCTCTAACAGCAATAGATTGGCAGGGCCGTGAAGGTCAGACAGGCTGACTAGTGTGACAAGTTGGGAGACTGCCACCAAAACTCTATTTAGTATACGCAACTCCCATCCCAGAATACATTTTGGGAATGGCTATATTATCATGCCTGACCCTCCAAACAACTGCTGGGGGATTCTGATTGAGAGTTGGGTGGTGAAGCATGTGATTGGGGGAATGAGAAATGGACACCAGGACAGTTACCAGTCCCAGGGTGAGTAGTAGCCCTGAAGCAGTACCGTCTGCCGCAGGGCATGATGAGATCACCGGGCTGTTAAGGAGCTAGCCTGGGTAGGCACTGGAAGGCCAGCATTCAGCCCATACGGCAGCCCCATGTGGCCTCTGCAGAAGCATGATGGGATGTGGAGAATGAAAGTAGATGACCAGGAATTAAATAAGATGGTCCCCTCAATGTATGCAGCTGTTCCCAATATCACCTCCTGTATTAGGCCATTCTTGCATTGCCATAAAGAAATACCTGAAAAGGGGTAATTTATAAAGAAAAGAGGTTTAATGGACTCATGGTTCTATAGGCTTGCAGGAAGTGTGCTGACATCTGCCCAGCTTCTGGGGAGGACTGAGGAAGCTTACAATATGGCGGAAGGTGAAGCAGGAGGCACATCACATGGCCAGAGCAGGAGCAACAGAGAGTAGGAAGGGAGGTGCCACACACTTTTAAACAGCCGGATCTCATGAAAACTCACTGTCAGAGGATAGTTCCAAGGGGATGATACTAAACCATGTGTGAGAAATCAGCCCCCATAATCCAATCACCTCCCACCAGGCCCCACCTCCAACAATGGGGATTACATTTCATCATGAAATCTGATATGAACACAGATCGAAACCACAGCACCTCCCTCTTGACGAAGGTAGGAGAGCCCTGGGTACATACGATTTTGTTATCGATTTAGCCAATGCTTTCTTCAGCATCCCCATTTCCGCAGAGAGTCAAGGCCAATGTGCATTCGTCTGGGAAGGAGAATGGACCTTTACCCTCTTATCCTAGGAAACTGACCCAGACGGGATACGTGATTTCCATTACATTGATGATACCATGCTAACTTCAGAATCTTTTTCCAGTTTACAAACTATGCCCCTGACCCTGCTGCCTCAATCGGCCAACAGAGGGTGAGCAACTGGCACAAAGTCTAGGATCTAGGCTTGTCAGTCAAATACTTGGATGTCATCTGGTCAGGTGAGACTAAAGTCATTCTGTCTGAGGTTATGGATATGGTGCAGGCCTATCCACATCCCACCGCACCAAAGCAGAGCAAACCTTCCTAGGCCTTCTAGAGTAAGGGCTTCCTTCTATTCCTCATCTGGCCCAATTCCTTAGGCCCCCATACCACTTAGTCAAGAAGGGCACCTGCTAGGAGGGGCCCACGAGAAAGGATGCAGCTTTTGAATGAGCTAAAGCTGCAGTGAAACAAACACAAGCCTGTGTGTTCTAGTGCAGGGACAATCCCTGAATTAGATGTGGCCAGTTACCCCGAGGGGCCTGAGTGGGGCTTGTGGCAAAGGCAAGGACATAAACATGTACCTTTAGGATTCTGGTCCCGACTCTGGAAGGGGCTGAAGGTGGATTACGATGTCATGGGGCAACAACTCTGTGGCATGTCGTGTCTTGCAACTGGTGGAGGACAGTGTGGAGGATGTCCTCATGCTGATGCACATTCAGGACACCATGGCAGGTTGGCTGGAGGATGCTTTTCAGAGACTGAGGTCTGGCAATACCCAGACACAGACTATGGCCAGTTGGCATGCACGCCTGCAACAGAGGAGCACATTGACTGGTAGCCCCTTGAGTGCCAAGTTCCATTTGGTGCTTGGCCCTGTCATCTTGTGTGACGACTGAAGGACAGTCTTTGACAGAGACCACTGGACTCTACAGGATCCCCCCTTCATACAAGAGGACAGGGCCCAATTCCTGACACACCTTTGCCCCAGCCTGGGCTCAAGGCAACCTGCTGTTGCCCTTATCACATGACCTGCCCACCAGGGAGCACATCATTAAGTAGCCCCAGAAATAGCAAACCAGCTTCTACCAGTTCAGTTTTCTTACCCCATGGTGGAAAGGCCTAGAACAAGTGATATAGGTCACACCTATTTTGTACTCTACTCCCACTCTGGGATGGTGAGTCCCCTCATGCAGGAGGCCAATCATCCTCTCATTGTGGAACATGCAGTGTCCCAGTATCTTGCTCTGGCCTTCCACCATGTGTCAAAGAGGGGGAACAATCCATCTGGACAATAAACCAGGCATCAGACCAGGGGTGATGTTCTCTCGGAAAGACATAATGTGTCCCCACCCAAATCTCGTCTTGAATTGTAATAATCCTCACGTGTCAAGGGTGGGGCCAGGTGGAGATAACTGAATCATGGGGGTGTTTTTCCCCATACTGTTCTCATGGTAGTCAGTCTCACAAGATCTGATGGTTTTATAAATGGGAGTTCCCCTGCACAAGCTCACTCTTGCTTGCTGCTGTGTAAGACGTGCCTTTACTCCTCCTTGCCTTCTGCCATAGTTGTGAGGCTTCCCCAGCCATGTGGAATTGTGAGTCAGTTAAACCTTTTTTCTTTATACCCAGTATTGGATATGTCTTTATTATCAGTGTGAGAACAAACTAATACACACAACTTCTTGTGTCTTGCTAAATGGCCATGTTTCTGGTACCCACTAAACTTCTCACCTTCCACCCATTGATGGTGTGCAGCAAACCTCCTTGCCAACTGGTCACAGATGATGGCCTCTCTTGAGAACAAAACTGAATATTAGGCCTGCAGAGAGCTGCCCCCTCCTCCTCCACAGGCCTGCTATGGCGCATCCAAGATCGACACCCTGGTGCTTGGAGGAGCTTCGTCATTATTGTGTTTGTTGTTCTTTTTGTATTTGTAGTTTGTATTGCTGCTGCTGGCACCTGGCTGCAATGCTCCTCAGCATACCTGGCCCGAGGAAAGTTGCAGAAAAATGGCATGATAAGAGTGTGAGAGTCATGCAAAGGTATGCTGGATTGGAATGTAAGGTAAACTTCACCTGATGGCAATGACTTGAGCATGGCCTTGGAATGATGCTGTATGGCTGGCTGATTCACCTGAACATGTGTTCCGAGCTGGGGAATCCAGGAGTGGCCAGCCCGAAGATTCCTTCCTTGTCTGTGAGAAGTATCTGAGTCCCCAGCCTGTCCTGACGGACAGGGGATGGAGGCCCTGAGTTTTGGGTTGGATGAAGTTTGCTTGGGTTTCCACTACATGCCCTGCTTAAGGAGTCTTGACTCCTTCCTGATTTAATTGAGGACCCATCTTCCTGGCAGGAAATATATATATATATATATATGCAACAAAACATAGGATTTGAGAAATTATTCAAATAGTTTGAGTTGAAGAAAATTCCACTTGCCCTCATCAGTTATATTTACAGCACAGTGAGCTCGTTCTCCTTATTTTACAGACTAAACTGACGTGTAACTGAAAAATGATGTTCAGAAAGTACTGTTGCATTGGGCCTGCTGATTTGATGACATGGAAAGTCCTGACCACATCCAAATCCATTGCCCTTCTTCAGATCTGTCTCATTAAAATGTCCTAGGGCCCATGATGCTCATCTCTATTTAAATATTTTGTTGTTCCTTTGGGAAATAAATAGGAAAGTTTTCTCAAAGTTTCAGCTGACCGGCCAGGCGCGGTGGCTCAAGCCTGTAATCCCAGTGCTTTGGGAGGCCAAGGCAGGCGGATCACGAGGTCAGGAGATCGAGAGCATCCTGGCTAACATGGTGAAACCCCGTCTCTACTAAAAATATAAAAAACTTAGCAGGGCGTCGTGGCGGACACCTGTAGTCCCAGCTACTTGAGAGGCTGAGGCAGGAGAATGGTGTGAACCCGGGAAGTGGAGCTTGCAGTGAGCTGAGATCATGCCACTGCACTCCAGCCTGGGTGACAGAGCAAGACTCCGTCTCAAAAAAAAAAAAAAAGTTTCAGCTGACCACACTCAGATCCCCTCATGCCAGACCTCACATACTATGATGTAGTGTTTTGTAGATAACATGGACAGACACCCACCCTGTCTGCTTGATGTAGTAAATAACTTTATCCATCCGCTGATCTTGGATTTGACTGCTGTTGCCTGCCTGAAGCCTGGGTACTCTCCAGCCAGTTGGTTCAGCTGGGATGATACTAATGAAGCTGTAGCTACAAACTCAGTTCCACTGGGGACTCATTAGCTTTAGCAGAAAAAAAAGTTTCAAATTTTCCTCATAGCCCCAGCCATCTATTTTGGAAGCACACCCACTGGGGAACAAGGGGCATTCTACATCATTCTCCCTCTACGTAATCCCTCTTCTTCCCAATAAAGCTTCTTGCATGAGAGGTTTAGACTCGCCAAGCCACTTTATCTCTCAGTTATTTCTTAACTGTCTGGATTTCTTCCTCTTTCCAACATCATTGAAACAATTCCTACCAAAACCATCAGCAATCGGCTAACTGCCCTGAAATAAGGACTCTTCAGGGCCAACCCATTTTTCCAGAGAGGAAAGAAGAAAAGACAAACATAGTTCCTTCACAGAAGATAAATGAGCCCTAGTGGATGCTACGCAGCCAGAGCCCTCCCAGCTGCTGGGACATCTGGGGGCTGAAAGCTGTCAGCTGAGTTGGTCTTTGGCATCTGTGTCAGCTAAGCAATTTGTGCCGTCTTGCCCAGTTTTTTGCCTTTCTTGGGACAGCCAGCATCCAATAACTGGTTGTTGTGGCATGGGTATAAAGTCCAGCCCTCTTGCCTTAAATCATGACAACTCTGAAGGGACATTCTTGTTCCCAAGCTCCCTGTAGGATCAACCGAAAACTTTATCATTACTGCCCTGATATGACATCATCCCTTGAGGAGACTGGCCATATAGTGACAATGTGAGTATATTGGTCCCTATAGGACATGAGTCCTATATAACATCACATTGGATCAAAGAACATTATTATGGTATCTCTGGGTCCCATTACTTACCACACTTTTCATCAGCTAGAGGCCTGATAGAGCAATAGCATGGACTTTTGAAGGTGCAATTAAGGTGTCAACTTGGAGATTATACCCTGCAAAGGTGTCCCCTCCCCCAAGATTCAGCATACATTCTAAATCAGTTACGATTCTATAATGTTGGGTCTCCAGTATGCAGAATACACATATCCAGAACCAAGGGATGGAAGGAGAAGTGCTCTGGCCACCCTTGTGCCCAGCAATGTACATAAGTCTAGTTTCTGTGGATTAAAAGGTCCTAGTTCCCAGGGTGGAAACACCTGCACCAAAAGGCAAAGCAAGAGTCCCATTAAACTTTAAGCTACTGGGCTGTACGAAGGCATTTCAGGTTTCTCATGCCAAGAGACAAGAAAGCAAAGGGAGTTGTCCCCATCCTGGGAGGAGTGCTGGATTCTGATCCTCAAGAGGCAGTAAGGCTGCACAGTGGGAAGAAGGAAGAATATGTTCAGCACCCAGGTGACCCACTAGAGTGTCTCTTCACACTTCCTTGCTTGATTTTGACAGCAAATGGATACATGCAGCAGCCACAGCCTGAGAAGGGCATATTGAGCAGTGTTCAGACCCCTCGGGGTTGAGAGTCTGGGTCATTTACTAAGCGAACCACCTAAACCAGCAGAAGAGACAGCTGAGGGTGAGATACACCTAGCATGGGCAGATCAGGTGCGGCTTCAAGACCACCTATAGTGATGAAGCCTGTCATTCATCCCATTCACCTTTTTCTTCTAAGTTTTCTCAGAGAAAAAGATCAACCAGAATTCTGAGGGAGTTGTTCCCACAACTTGTTATATGAAAAAAATTGGATCCCAGCAGCATAGGGGGTGGACTGGAAAGCATGTTTTAATGAAGCACCCAGATCCTCCCTCTCAGGATGGCCACCCATTCACTAATTGGAGTGATGGAAGCTGAAGACTTTCAGTTCAGTTGCCCTCCAGAAATTATCCTATGTTAAGTAGAGCAACCTCACACCAGGGAATGCTGTCTTCTCACTTGCAGTGCATGTCCAATGACTACTTCATCCTAGGAGGGTATAAAGAACCAGTTCCTCTAAGGTGGGTGACGTTGCTCATGCCTGTAATCCCAGCACTTTAGAAGGCCAAGGCAGACAGATCACTAAGGCCAGGAGTTTGAGACTAGTCTGGCCAACATGGTGAAACCCCATATCTATTAAAAATGCAAAAATTAGCTGGGCGTGATGGCACGTGCCTGTAATCCCAGCCACTCTGAAGGCTGAGGCATGAGAATCACTTGAACTCAGGAGGTAGAGGTTGCAGTGAGCCAAGATTGCACCGCTGCACTCCAGCGGACAGTATCAAAAAGAAACAAAACAACAAAACAGACAGCCCCTTTGCCTCAAGACATGACAACTCTGAAAGGCCATCCCAGTTTCTGAGCTCCCCATGGAATGGGACAAAGCCTTTGTGACTGTACCACAGTCCAACTCCTCCCTCTGATCAACCCTGCTTTCGTCACTCCCCTGTGAGTATTGATATTGGCCACACTCCCCAAAGAACTTTTTACACACCAATCTCTTAGAGTCTGTTTCCTAGGGAACCTAAGACTGGAGTTTTAATATTGGAAGATGCTACAATATAGTGCTCAGGGGCATTGATTTTGAAGTCTCATAGAGCTAGTTCAAATCCCAGCTTTCTGTTGTCTTAAGCTACCAAGTTTGTGATAATTTTTATGACACTTTTCCATAAACTACAAATCTGTGAACGCTTAAGCTTAAAGAATGCTTTATTTTCTAAGCTTCTGTTTCTGCATCTATAAAATGACAATAATGTGGATCTCAAAGGGATATTGTTAATGAGCAAATTAGATACAATGAATTTCTTAGTACAATGCTTGGCCATAATACTCCAGAAATGGAAGCACATGTATTTAAGTGCATCTCCTGTTGTGTTCCCTCTGGAGCATACCCTGTGCCAAGTATTGAGTGCAGGTAGTTTATTGCAGAGGTGATCTCAGGAAGCATCCATAGTGGAGAAGGGAAGTGAGATGCAGAAAGGAAGGAAGCCAAGACTGAGTACATTAATGTGAAAGTTACTGCTGTGAGCAATTAAAGCTCGGTCCCATAGGGACCTCTGAAAGACTGAATAGAACTTACTTTTCTCAAGTGGAACCACCAAAGTAAGAATCTAAGGTATTGGCCCCCAACTTCTATTCAACATCTTTTCCCCGTGGCATTAATGCTTTGATATTTTTAGTCGACCTCACCTGCCCCCAGGCCAAACACAATGCAGCAAGCAGAGAAAGCCCTTAGGCAGACAGCGAAAGGCGCATACAGGTAGAAGCCATTTGTGTGCATGAGAGTGGTGAGTGCTGAGGGAATATGGATAGGGTGATGACAGCATTTGTTGTGACATGTGTCTGCACATATTATATAATACCAGAAACCTCGTAGCTTTCACCATATTTATTAACTTTCCTCTTCTCTTGGTTCCTTCACTGTCTTACGTTTTGGGGGTGTAGTGAGTTGGATGATGTCTCCCCCAAAAGATATGTTCATGTCCTAACCCCTGGAACCTGTGAATGTGAACTTATTTGGAGAAAGGGTCTTTGCAGATGTCATTAACTTAAGGATCCTGAGATAAAATCATCCAGGTGGACCCTAAATCCAATGACAAATGTCCTTATTAAAAGAGAGAGGCAGTGGGAGTTTTGAGACAGAAGAGGAGACGCAGTGTGACCACAGAGGCAGAGTTTGGATTGATGTGGCCGAAAGCCAAGGAAGTCTTGGAGCTACCGGAAGCTGCAGGGGAGAATATTCTGCTGGAGCCTTCAGAGAGGACCTGCCAAGTCAGATGTCTCACTTCCAAAACTGGGAGAAAATGGATTTCTGTTGTTTTAAGCTACCCAATTTGTGGTAATTTTTATGACAGCCCTGGAAAACTAATACAGGGAGTTTCCGGGAACTTGTTTATGACCCTTCTTCAGAGTGCCAGCAGCCTTTATAGCAATTGAGCTTTCAGGGAGTGGCTTGCACACAGACTGTCTCTCCAGTCATAACCAAGTTTTTTGCTTGGGGGACCTGCACCAACTGTGTTTCCCAGAAGTACTTTAGGAATTGAGATCCAGGAGGTGCTAGACCCTGGGCCCCGGGCTCCGGGCTATAGGTGTAGCCCTTCTGTGAAGTTCACTGGACATTTCAGAGAAGCCAGAGGACACAAGATCTCTTCTATACTAAGAAAGCTTGAAAAAAATGAGTTAAATTAAAGCTAATCAATGAAGCTGGTTATTCAAAAATACTTCAAAATTTTTCTTCAAAATGATGCACAAATTCGATACTTATTCTACAAACACTTATCCGCTTCTGCAGTATGCCAAGAATTTTGCTGGGTGCTAATATCTCACAGGCAGGAATCCCCAAGGAAAAGTAATCATGAGTTTATTAAATACACAGGTACTGAGGCTCATATTTCTACTCCAGGCAAAGGCTATGCCTGTGGTACGTCAGGGTGGAGAAGGTCTACTGCGGCTCTCTTCAGAGAGTTCCGGCTGTCTGGCCCTTTACTTGGTGTTCCTGATGTTCTTGAAATCCATCTGGTTCTGGATGGGCCGTCTGAGATGTTCTGGGAAAGCACTGTCCCCAGGCGACATTGGATGCAGAGGCCACAATGCCCCTGGAGCCCCACTCACATTTTAGAGGATGGCATCTCCATACTTGAAATAGAAGAAACATATGACCCTTCTCACCTGTCCTTCCTGGATCGTCTAGTACAGTCTCCTCCAAAATGCTTCCCAGACTTTTCAGACCCAGTTAATCCATCCACCTGTGGTACTCTGAGCTGAACTATCAATGCTGAACATTTAGATTGCTGCCTAACTGCTTTGTTAACTGTTATCCGCCCAAGACAGTTGATGAGCACCTGGAAAGCAAGAACATTGTCCTAGCTCACTTGAATACTAATAGGTATCCAATAATTTGTTTGAATGAGTATTGAATGAAATTCACTCAACAGTTGAAAAAAAATGAATGAATCTTGACACTTCTCTGCTCTAAGCCTCCCACTGTTTCCCTTCACATGCACAGGAAAAGCCAAGGTCAAGGTCATTACAGCTGCCCACAGGGCCCGCTGTGACCCAGCCACCTGCTCCCGTCAGGACCTCACCTCCTATCAGTCTTCCCCTTGCTCATTCTCTGGCCTTCTTGCTGTTCCTTGAACACACCAAGCACACCCTTTCCTCAAGACCTGGTGAGGGTTGCTAGATACAGCAAACCAAAATACAGCACTCCTGGTTCAAGCAGAATTTTAGATAAACTGACTTAATGTATATCTTATGCAACATTTGTGATATACTTACACTAAAAAATACTTGCTTTTTATTTGAGATTCAACTTGAACCAGAATCTTGCATTTTATCTGGCAGCCCTATTTTCTGGTTCCTCTGCAGGGAACACTCTTTTACTAGATGACCACGTGGCTCAGTCCCTAACTTCCTTCTGATACCACCTTAGGGCAGAGACCCACCCTTTGCAGCATGTCTAAAAGGGCACACCACCATCACCAGCTCTATCCCTCTTCATCCCTGTTTCCAGATTTAGTCTTCTTAGCACTATGAAAACTGGACAGTATATTTCTATAGGCTCTTGTCTGTTTTGCTTCACTCTCAAGTCAACCCCATATGAGCAGGGACTTGTGTCGTTTACTGATGTATTCAGTAAACACCTGGGACAGTCTGGCACAGTGAGCCCTTACTGACTACCTATCGAATGGCTTTAAATTTGAATGGCTTTTAATTTTCTTTAAAAAGTTAATTCCTTGGTTATTAAAAAGTCAGATAGTGGCAAGGTGGCAGAGAAAAGAAAACTTATTTCATTTTATTTTACTTTAAGTTCCAAGATACTTGTGCAGAATGTGCAGGTTTGTTACATAGTAAACATGTGCCATGGTGGTTTGCTGCACCTATCAACCCATCACCTAGGTATTAAGCCCAGCATGCATTAGTTATTTGTCCTGTCCCCTCCCTCCCCATGCCCAAAAGGCCCCAGTGTGTGTCCTTCCCCTCCCTGTGTCCTTGTGTTCTCATTGTTCAGCTACCACTTATGAGTGAGAACATGTGGTGTTTGGTTTTCTCTTCCTGCATTAGTTTGGTGAGGATGATGGCTTCCAGTTTCATCCATGTTCCTGCAAAGGACATGATCTCATTTCTTGAGAAAAGGAAATATTTATGCACTGCCAGTGGGAGTGTATATTAGTTTAGTCATTGTGGGAAGCAGTGTGGTGATTCTTCAAAGAACTTGAAACGGAATTACCATTCAACCCAGCAATCCCATTATTGGGTATACACCCAAAGGAATAGAAATCATTCTACCACAAGGACACATGAATGCGATTGTTCACTGAAGCACTGTTCACCATAGCAAAGACATGGAATCAACCTAAATGCCCATCGACAGTTGACTGGATAAGGAAAATGTGGTACATTTACACCATGGAATTTTATGCAGCCCTAAAAATGAATGAGATCAAGTCCTTTGAAGCAACATGGATGGAGCTGGAGGCCATTATCCTTAGCAAACTAACACAGGAACAGAAAACCAAATACTTCACGTTCTCACTTATAAGTGGGAGCTAAACAACAAGAACACATAGACATTAAGAGGGGAACAACACACACTGGGTCCTACTTGAGGGTGGAGCAGGGAGGAGAGACAGAATCAAAGAAAATACCTATTGGGTACTATGCTTATTACCTGAGTGATGAAATAACCTGTACAACGAACGCCTGCGACACGCAATTTACCTATATAACAAACCTACGCGTGTACCCTCAAACCTAAAATAAAAGTTAAAAACTAAAAAATAAACCAAAAACATGTTAATTCTTATAGAGACTTTTGGCAGGTAAATTTCCAAGTTTAAAACGTTAGTATGATTCCCCCTTTAAGAGAATGGTTCCCTCTCAGTCTCCCCTTCATCCAGCCTGACAGAGCTTCTCAATAAGAAAACATCTCAAGTGAAAACGGAATGGGCCTTGCCTCTTGGGCTTCTTCTGTGCAGTCTTTTCCCTCCTTTGTTCTATGCTGAACTCCAGCTTGGAAACATAGATATTGCTTATTTAGAAGTCACAGGAAAACATTTAAGTTCTCATCCTTTAGTTGGCAGAAAAGTCCACCGATACTTGAATCAGAAGACATGTTGGACCTTGAGTTTTCCCTGCGATGTTGTGTGAGCCAATTTATCTGTAATTGACCATCTGAAGAAGGCAATGATGAACATTAGTGATTGAGGGAATGACCATGCTATTCCATCCCCCATGTCCCACTTTTCTACTTGGCCCTTGCCCAGAGATACGAAGAGAAACTGTTCTCTGTTTTATTATAGAGTTCAGCTTTAAAGGAAATTTTAGCTATTATAACAAGCTGCCAGATGAGGCACACTATTCTCATTTCTGTTTCTTAAACATCTGAAGGATAAGGCATTGCTTGTAAGCATCTACCAGGCAATACTCTGGCTTTGGAGAAGTTGACAATAAGGAGAGGCAATCTCAGCTCACCCTGCCAGTATCCAACAGAGGACCTTTTGCCTTCTGAATCTTTGCCTGAAGCATATGCATGAGCCAGAATTGTGTTGGCTCAATCTGGACAAAATGGGCTTAGAACCTACAGCTCTCTGATACTCTAATAGTAAAGTCTTTGAGATTTTCTTCTGCCCCTACCACCACCATCACCACCACCACCACCACCACCACCACCACCTCCATATTAGGCCAGGTTTCATCACCATATGCTTGACATCCTGCCAATCAACACATGATTCCAGGCTCTGAAACTAATCATGATTTCTCTGACTTGTTCAACAATTGTTATTTTGTGGTACTCTAGGTTTCCGCCCCATCGGGAGTCTTCTGCCTGGCTTTCAAACCTGCCATCATCTACCTTCTACTTACCTGATCAGCCCCTACCCCCATCTGTCTAATTTTTAGCTTCTTTTCTAGTCTATATTCACCTCCAGGTATCTTTCAGAGTGTTTCTTTTGCCACCTTTATACACTGAAAACCTGTCTAGCCTTCAGGATGTACTTCAGCCTTTACTTATCTCTCCTTGCCCTAAAACTCCACATTTATCATTTGAGTAGATACTTGCTGCATTTTAATGTTTTCTGTTCCTTTTCTCCCCAGCTAAATTGTAAGTGTTTTAAGATCTAGAATAAAGATATGAAAAATGTAAACTATATCTGATTATTGATTAATTTCCAAATGGCCCCAATGGCACAGTTAACACCACACCTAAGTTGATAGCTATGCCTTTGGTTCTCTCCTACAAACAATAAGTAAAGGAAATGTCATTGTGGGTTCAATGGCTTCCTGACACGGGACTTTAAATAAGCTCATGTGACCATTTGGAGAATCCAAAGCAACTTGACCCCAGCACAATAAAAGGTGGTCTATAGCCTCTTTTGAGGAGTCTAAACATTTATGTGATCGACACTGATTATACGTCATCCTAAATTCTTATAATAATCTTGAATTGTTAACAAAAGGATTGTTATTTCACTCTAAGGTTAAAAACAAGCTTAGACAGGTCAGAAAATGTGTCCAAGTTCACATAGTTGGTCAAGGGTGAAGTGTGGATTTGAAGACATGGTGGGCTAACTTTCGAGCCCTTAAGCTGTGGCTTCCAAGGCACCTTCCATTCATACCACAGGTATTCTAGATTTCAAGCACCGACACCATCAGGGTAGAAATGAGTAAACAGAAGTGTGGACTCAGAGCAGCTATCTGCCAAATGCTGAAACACACTGGCAGCATTGTACACCTAAGAGCTAGTCAACAACATTATTTCTTTACATTTCCATGGATGTTTGAAAAATCTAAATTCACAAAGCCTTCAGAGAACACTGGATTTCCTCAAAATTTTGACATGCTGAACTTGAGAGTGCTCAGGAAATATTAAATATCTAAATATGATTGATTGTTCTCCTGAGGAAGGAAAAAAATCAAT
Source organism: Colobus angolensis palliatus (assembly GCF_000951035.1). Classification (NCBI taxonomy): domain Eukaryota; kingdom Metazoa; phylum Chordata; class Mammalia; order Primates; family Cercopithecidae; genus Colobus; species Colobus angolensis. The sequence goes on along the minus strand of NW_012116599.1, from coordinate 3,545,528 downwards.
GTTTTACTTTTCCTCTAGTTTGGTAGAGTTTTCTTTTTTCAAGGCCTTCCTTTAGATATCTAAATGCTTAATACAAATAAGTCCTAGAAACCTATATAACTCTCTCACAGTTGTGTTAAAAAACTAGGTGGTTCAGGCCGGGTGTGGTAGCTCGTACCTGTAATCCTAGCACTTTGGGAGGCCAAGGCAGGTGGATCACTTGAGGTCAGGAGTTCGAAACCAGCCTGGCCAACAGGGTGAAACTCTGTCTCTACTAAAAATACAAAAAAGTTAGCTGGGTGAGGTGGTGTGTGCCTGTAGTCCCAGCTACTCGGGAGGCTGAGGCAGGAGAACCTGTAGGCAGAGGTTGCAGCGAGCCGAGATCATGCCGCTGCACTCCAGCCTGGTCAACAGAGCAAGAATCTGTCTCAAATATATGTGTATATGTGATTCAGTAGTCAAAAAGTAACTTAATGGAAATTCTACTCTTTGCTTGCATGTCTCAGAGAATATCAGAGGGGATCAAATTGCTAAACCACGGCCTCTCATCCCCATTTCTTTTCTATACTGAAGTTGCACCAAAGCCTCTCATTTGCCACATCCCCAAAATTCTTTCTGACATTCAACCCACAGCAATTCTCTCTGTTCCAGTTCTCTCCTCTCTAGTTGAGTATCCCTCTCCACCCATTCTTCTAGTCTGGCTTCACAAAACAACAACAATCAAAACCAGACTAGCAGAGTTGTTATATTCCCACCTACGGGGAATTAATAATGGCGTCTATTTTGCATGCCTCTGTCTATCCACACTGTTTGCAATGTGATTTTGTAGCGCTTCCTGACAAGGGGTGGAAATGACTACGTGCTTGCTCTGAGCTCAGACCTCAGGAGGCCTTGCATACTTCCTCTTCCTTTCTCTCTCTCTTCTGCCCTTCCTCTTTCTCTCCCCTCCTCTTTCTCCGTCTCCCTAATAACCCTGACATCACTATGGAAGATGAGTAGAGGACAGCCTACTTGTCCCAGCTGAAAACATCCCAGACCAACAACCAACCAACCAACCCAAACACATGAGAGTGTGCCAGCTGTCAGCTGGTCCACTAGTTCATCACAGATGCATGAGCAGGTCCAGCCAAGAACAGAAGCAGCACCAGACCAATCCACAGTTTCATGAGCTAATTAATGTTTAAGCTGGTTTAAGCCATTCCTTTATGGAGTGGTTTGTTACACTGCACTAGAAAACTGATGTATTTGTAAAAGAGGAGGCAAATCAGAGCTAGGAGAGAGGGGAAATAGGGAATACTTGCCTGTGAATAAATTGTGTTTGCATTGAGTGGAAGCTGATATTTATCAGTGAGAGTTTCTAACAGCAACACTAGAGTTCAGTGTTATGTTTTCTCCTTTGAGTGTCACCTACCAAACTAATTCTGGTAGAACTAATGTAAATGTAAAAACTATCCATAGACTTCCTATTGCAAATGTGGAATTTTTTCTAGCCCTTAGTTGACCATAATAATTTAATCTGCAATCTTCTCTATAATCCAAAGCAAAGGTCTTTTTCCACCACTCATGTGGCTTTTGGTCAGAGTCCATTGCTTAAGGATTTTGCTGAAAGCAATGTCTACTCTATCAAAGAAGCATTTATCACAATCTGTGAAAGGTTTATGTGTAAGCAACAGCAATGTGTATGTCACTGGGTCATGACAGAGCTGTAATAAAATCTACATATTGGCTGTATCCACTTAGGATATAGTTCCCTTCTGAGAATATTTGTTTGCTTTCAGATATTTTGGACATAAATTGTTTTGAAGTTAGGGAATACACTTTTGAGGCATTGCCAAACAAGCTGCTTTCATTACATCCAAATTCTATCTGCATAAAAAAAGTCTATAGCTAAGTTTTTAAAAAGTAGAGGTACAACATAATGATGATGATAAAACATTTTCTCAAGATTTAACAAACACACAAACTTCAAGATAAATTGGATTAGGAAATTCTATGTAATGTCACCATCTGGTTACTCCTGCAAAATGTTACAACTATCTTGATGCCAATAATCAACATTTTATTAATGCCTTAAAGCAAGAAAAGATCATTTTTTTAAAGGACCTAAGAGAATTGTTTTTGCAGTCTTTGATAGTCTCATGAAGGACAACATATCGAAGTATCTTTGGGGATGTTTTGCTTCCAACACAGAAATCAACTGTAACTAAATTAAGAAAAAGAAAAACTTATTGAAAGGATACAGGCTCTTATAATCATAAAAGGAAAAGTTTGAAAAACACACACACACACACACACAAGCAGATTTCAGAAAGGGTAAGGAACACAGCAGCTCCAGGTACGAAAGTGTCAGAAACTATTTAATGTGTCACCTCAAATTGCGATTGTCATGATGAACAATCTCCAGTTGTTTTCGATCTTTTTGTGCCATATTGCTTAAGATTCCAATTGCATGAGGAGAGTATCTACTTGGCCTAAGTTGTGTCAGTTACTCAATCTTGCCCAAGGGAGGGCTGGGTCACCTTGATTGGCAGTCCCCCCAGGACTGCTTCCAATGGAATCAAGTGTCTGGGAGAGAAGGAGGTAGTTCCCTAAGGCAACATCAAGGTTCTGTAACTTGAAGAATGAAAAATGAGCACAGGAAAATGAAGCAATAGAAGCCTACCACAGAAGCCCATGCTCAAAAGACTGGCAAATGGAATAAAACTTGAAGTAAAGACCCTATCTCCCATTCCTCTACCATCTTCCACTCTATGTGGAGACTTGTAAATAGCCTTAAAAAATACTCCATGGACAGTGCCTGGGGTGGAAGTGGGGGATAAAATATTTTAATGGCAATTTATAAGAAAAGAGGGTATTAATTTTCGACTTAATTGGATACTAACTCTCATTATCATCACAGAAGCAGAGTGAAAAAGAAAATAGAGATTATGGTGAAGTGAAAGTGAACACAATGCAAGGCAAAGAAGAAAGAAATAAAGTCGTTATCGAAAAAAAAACATGATAATTATTACTTCCCTATGAAACTACACAGACTAGATAGACTCAGAATGGGTGTTTGCCAGTGTTAATGTCACTGCATTCTATGCCTTAAATGTACTTTCAAGGATCCCTAGGACAATCCCAATTTTTGTTTCTTTGGGGCTGGGTCTATTTGGACTATCTCTATACTCTCGTCTTTGTATCTAACCTGAGTCTTTCCTCTTAAAACTTATTTAATTTATTATTGTGCTGTTATTGGCAATGGTGGAGAATAACATGTCACAAAACTTCCTATAAATATCTTCTTATATGCTTACAGTTCCTAATCTTATTCTCAATGCTGCTATGAACCAAGCAGCATGATTCAACAACCTTCTCCCATCAGTCCTATGTACTGAGCCTTTAACAAGGTTTTCGGAAAAAAGAGGTGTCAATTTCACTGTGTTCCCAGAAGAGACAGGGGTCTGTTTGTTCTCCATTCAGAGTGGAAATAATAAAAAGAGGAAGAATCTCAGTGAACTGACTTGGGCGTTGATCACCAACGCTCCCTTAAAAATGTGTACATGTGAATGTCCTTTCACACAAATGCAATCACAGAATTTCCCTGGAGCACATTAGACCTGGAGATATGTTAGACTCTCAGCATCCCAGATTGGTGGGAAAAAGGCTAAAGTCATAACAAAAAGGAGCCAGGGCAAGGCCAGGGACAGCTCCTATCCCAGTTAACCAATTATGAAGCATACCAATATCAGAAAATAGTTAGATGTGCTAGACCTTATGCCAAGTGTTCTATATGAATGATCTCATCTAATTCTCTTATCCACTTTTGCTTTAGAGTTATTTTTCTTACCTACAGATGAAGAAACTAGGGCTCATAAGGTGAAGAAATGCATTCAGGGTTACACTTGTAGGAAGTATCAGAGCCAGAATTGCCACCAGGTCATCTGGTTCCAAGGCTTAGGCTGGAAAAACATCATATTCTCAAGGGCCATGATACCCAATGCTAGAGCTGGAGAGGGCGTGCCCAGTCTGGTAGGCAGCTGCCTAGGGGATCTGGAGGAAGGTGGAAGGCCAGTACCCCAGGAGGGGATGGGGGGTTCCATATTAGTCTGCCAGGGCTTGGGCCGGCCTCACATCTCAGCAGGAAACTATATGCCAAGCAGTGTCAGAGCCTGACTGCCTTAGGCATGCCCATTGTAAAGACTGGAGACCAGTTACCTGCTGGGCCAATTCAGGCAGAGTTTGCCAGCCAATGAGAGGCAAGCCTGGCAACACATCCACAGCTCCCAAACCCTAGGGCCCTGCTCAGTATCTGGCCCAGAGCCTAGATTTAAAAAAAAAAAAATTACCAAAGAGTCCCTGAGCCTGCTGTGTACTTCCTACACGAGCTACAGTGCCACTCACAACCAACACTACATCCCAATCACTACATCCAGCCAGGTTCCTAATGAGTCCTCCATTTCCTGCTGGACCAAAACCCAAAAAATATCCCCAGCATCTTCCTACCCATTTCCCTCTCCAGTGAGCTGAATCCTGGCCCTCAACCCAGCAGTCATTTGTCAGTAATACTGGTTCATTCCAAATGCACCTTCCCTGGATTCAAAATAGTACTTTCCATTGATGCTGGCTGCCATGACCACTCAGAGATCTTATTACCCTTAGCCATCAAACTGGACCACTTGGTTCCTATTATCAGCCCAGATTAAATCCCATCTCACTCGGTGATTAAGGTGACTGGCTACCTCCCCTGGGCAGGCTCCCTGAAAAGGTCACTCCCAATTCTATCAGTCCCAGTGACCCCAGTCCAATCTGACTCAGTTTACTCCCCCTGTCTACCAGTCCGCTGGTTTGGGAGTTTCCAAATGCCTGAAGGCCAAGCTCAAACATGTCATCATAACACAGGAAACAAAGCAGTGTGCAGTTTTATTGACTGGCTCTGCACAGGATGGGGCAGGCTATCGTGAGCAGCCACACAGGTTCACAGTAGTCACCTGTATGACTGGTCATTAGCAGATAGGCCAGCATGAGCTGCAAGAGAAGCCCACCTGACTCTCGCTATCAGAGCTAAGGATCACAAGAACTAATGTGCCTCACTCCCTGCTGCACACCCTCCCACTTCTCAGCGTCTGTACTGGATGTTTGCTTATTGAGGACCTGCCTCCCCTTGCCTCTGCCCCAGGTGATATGGTTTGGCTGTGTCCCCACCCAAGTCTCACCTCGAATTGTAGCTCCCACAATTCCCATGTGTTGTGGGAGGGACCCTGTGGGAGGTAATTGAATCATGGGGGTGGGTCTTTCCCATGCAATTCTTGTGATAGTGAATAAGTCTCACGAGATCTGATGGTTTTATAAAGGGGAGTTTCCCTGCACAAGCTCTCTTCTCTTGTGTGCCGCCATGTGAGACTTGCCCTTCACCTTCCACCATGATTGTGAGACCTCCCCAGTCACGTGGAACTGTGAATCCATTAAACCTCTTTCTTTTGTAAATTGTCCAGTCTCGGATATGTCTTTATCAGCAGCATGAAAATACACGAGGTTTCCCCTGAATATCCACTAGCTTTTCCCATTTTGAAGCTTCATCTCTTCTCTGCTCTTGTTTTTGGAAAATACAGTTATAAAAGCCTTTTTTGTGGCTGTCCCCATGGACCATCTCTGTGTGGGTGGCACTGCTCCATTCAGGCACCAGGCTGTTAAAACTGATGGCTTCACTCATTCTGGGCAACACTGGACTACTCCAGGCAACCCTCACAGTCTCAACCTGGCTGCTGCCCAGTAGCTCTCAGAAACTTGAAAGAGAGGTCTATCGTTCATTATTCCAGAGGTCTATGATGATTTCTCTAGAGTCAAGGCTATGAACCTCAGGACTGAAAAAGGGCTTCAGGAGTCTGTAGACAAGAGTCACCTGTACTAGTAAAATAATTTTTGGATGTGCATTTTTCTGTAAAGAGGCTACATAGCTATGAGGATATTTTCTCTCTCACCCACTCTTCCTAAGTCCTAGCAGTATTATCCCCTGGGATATTTTGCCACTGGCATTCCTCCATCATCATTCTGATCCAAACTCTGAGAACTGCTACCACAGCTTCCCAGTGGCCTCCTGACCTATGTTCTTGCCTGCCCCCTACAATCAGACTCAGACACTACAGGCAGAAGGCAAATAAAAATGCAAATTTGATTGGGAAGGCCTGTTAACTTGAGTGTGTTCTTGTCTTCCACATCCATCCATCCACTAAAATATTTTGCTTTTGCTGCCTAATTTCTTCCCCTTTGTTCTGCCCTCTAATGCAGTTCTGCTTTTCCGGCCCAGTTCCCGTGATTGTTGTGATACTGAATCAAGATGAATGTACGGAGAGGTGGTACAGAGAGATGTGAGGAAAAGGGGAGGCAATGGTAGAGCAGTGGCCATTCAGTCTGAAAGCTGGGAAAATACTAAAGGTGAGAGAGGGACAGGGGAATGAAGTGAGAGTCATACAGCTGCCATGGGGGTCTGAGAAGAGAAAAATGGTGTTTTTAAAGCAGTACTGCTATGTGTTATAAATCTGGGGTACCCAACCCTTGGGCTGCAGGCTGGTACTGGTCCGTGGCCTGTTAGGAACGGAGATGCACAGCAGGAAGTGAGTGGTGAGTGAACCAGCATGACCACCTGAGCTCTACCTTCTGTCAGATCAGCAGCGGCATTCAGTCTTCACAGAAGCAAGAACACTATTATGAAATGTGCATGCGAGGGATCTAGGCTGTGAGCTCTTTATGAGAACCTGAGCTCTAAGATCACCATGCCTGATGCACCTGAGGTGGAAGTTTCATCCTAAGACCATTCCCCTCCTCCTCCACTCCGTGGAAAAATTTATTCCACAAAACAGGTCCCTGATGCCAAAAAGGGTGGGGACTGCTGTTATATCCTGTATTAGTCATTGTAGCAGGTAGAATAGTGTCCCCTCTGGAATGCATGTCCACCCAGAACTTCAGAATGTGATCTTATTTGGAAATAGAGTCTTTGCAGATGCAATTACTTAAGTGAAAATAAAGTTATGCTGGATCAGGGTGGGCCCTTAATCCAATTGCTATGGTTTGGGTATTTGTCCCCTCCAAACCTCATGTTGAAATTTGATCCCCAGTGTTGGAGATGGAGCCTAATGGCAGGTGTTTGGGTCATGGGCATGGATTTTCCTCATGAATAGATTAGTGTCCTCCCCAGGGGATGAGTGAGTTCTCACTCTACTAGCTCCTGAGAGGACTGGTTATTAAAGAATAACTTGGCACCTCACTCCTCTCTCTCTTGCTTCCTCTTTCACCAGGTGATCTCTGCACATGTTGGGTCTTTTTCTGCCTTTGGCCATGAGTGGAAACAGCCTGAGGCCCTCACCAGATGTAGATACCCAATCTTGAACTTTCCAGCCATCAGAGTCATGAACCAAATAAACTTTTTTTTCTTTATAAAGTACCCAGCCTCAGGTATCCCTTTATAGCAACACAAAGTGGACAAAGACAGCAATACTAGTGTCCTTATGAGGCCATCTGAGCACACAGACATACACAGAGAAGACTTTGTAAAGATGGATGCAAAATTGAAGTAAAGAAGCTACAAGTTAAGGAACACCAAGGATTGCCAATAACTGCTAGAAGCTTGGAAGAAGGAGGTAAGGATTCTTCCTTCCACCCTTCAGGGGGATCATGGCCCCAGTGATACCTTGATTTCAGACTCCTAACCTCCAGAACTGTGAGAGAACACAGTTATGGATGTATAATGACTTTTAGGTTGAAAACAGACCACATATATGACAGAAATCCTGTAAGATTAAAATGGAACTGAAAAAATCCTATCACCTAGTGACAGCATAGCCATCGTACATCATAGCCTAATCATTTTATTTTTAAGTAAATTTTGTGTAGCCTAAGTGTATAGCAGGTCCTCAAATAACATCATTTTGTTCAAAGTCATTTTGTTATAACACTGATGAGAAAAAAATAAAGTCTATTCCCAGCTCAGGCCAGTGTCTGTGCGGAGTTCCCACATTCTCCCCAGGTCTGCATGGGTTTTCTCCGGGTACCCCAGTTTCTTCTCACATCCCAAAGATATGCATGTTTGGTGAAGTGGTGTGTCTAAATGGCTCCAATAAAGTCTACAGTCATGTAGAGTTGTGTCTTAAAAGCCATCGTATTCATTTGCCACTTACTTAGTGACTCACCCAGAGCAACTTCCAGTCCTGCAAGCTCCATTTGTGGTAAGTGCCCTATACAGGTGCACCATTTTTTAATCTTTTATACCATATGTTAGTGTGCTTTTTCTATGTTTAGATATAGTTAGATACACAAATACTTAAAATTGTGTTACAATTGTCTACAGTATTCAGTGCAGTGATATGCTGTACAGGTTCATATCCTAGGAGTAACAGGCTATATGCCACATAGCCTAGGTGCATAATAAGCTATACCATCCAGGTTTGTGTAAGCACACTCCATGATGTTTGCACAATGAAATCGCCTAATAATGCGTTTTTCAGAATATATTCTCATTGTTAAGTGATGCATGACTGTAAATTTCTGTTGCCACCCAGTTTGTGGTAATTTGTTACAGCAGCCCTGGGAAGCTAGTATAGTCATGTTACACTGCAGTGACAAACGCAGTGAAAACTCAGGACCTTAAAAGGGGTATTTTCTTGGGCATGTGGAGAATAACCCTTCTCCAGCTTCCAGTGTGAACTGAGAAAGGGAAACCCTGCCTTTGGAGAAGCTGGGATCTTCCCAGCACCAGAAACTTCCGCAGGCCCCTGACTGACTCACGGCTAACCTTTGGGTGGGACTGGAGTTTCCTGAACAGGGAACAAGGGAGTCTTCCACAGAGCTCTGACAGGCAGGCCTCTGAGGGCCTGTGCTGTGTGCTGTTAGGATAGCTTGGTGTTGTCTATACCCCATTATTAAGTTCTGTCTTAGTGTGTCCTCGCTGTTGATTGTCTAATTTGGTAACATTTATTTTGGTCCTGACCCCTTCTGCTGCTGCTAGGTTTGAGCTTCAGTGCAGGTGGAATGACATTCAAATAAAGAAACATTTTCTATCAAAAAAAAAAAAAGGGAGGGGATTTTATTTCTGATTCCCTGAAGTCTGCTGCACATCACCAGCCATCTTACACCTTGAAGAGATGCCACTTGGAAAGATGGCCTCCAACATCACTGTGGCAGATGAAGCAAGGGCCACAGCATCATACAGAATATTTTTAAGAAAGAGACCTGGAAATGGCTTACATCATTGCCACCAGAACCCAGTCCCATGATCCCAACAAAGCTGCAAGGATGGCTGGAAAACGTAGAGAGGCACGTAGATATTGGGTGAGCTCTGATATGGTTTGGCTGTGTCCCTACCCAAATCTCATCTTGAACTGTAGCTCCCATAATTCCCAAGTGTTATGGGAGGGACTAGGTGGAACATAATTGAATCATGGGGACGACTTCCCCCATACTGTTCTCATGGCACTGAATAAGCCTCAGAAAATCTGATGATTTCATAAAGGGTTTCCCCTTTCACTTGGCTCTCATTCTCTCTTGTCTGCCGCCATGATTGTGGAGGCCTCTTCAGCCACATGGAATTGTGCATCCATTAAACTTCTTTTTCTGTATAAATTACCCAGTCTCGTGTATGTCTTTATCAGCAGTGTGAAAACAGACTAATGCAAGTTTTAATATTCTCTGCCCTTTAAAAGGCACAAATAATAAGAACTATCTTTGATTGCATTTCTCAATCCAATGAGAGTGTTTTGCATTTGAATGCAATATTATGGCAAGACTGAGTCTTAAGGTACCCAGAGGGTACCTTAGAATATATTAGATCATGTAATCCTATCTTTCTCAGATTAGAGCACTTCATTGTATTTCCTTTCTCTTCTAGGACAGAGAGAACAATCCTTACTATGGTATCCAAGGTCTATCCTATGTCATCTGAACCTTGCCCACCTCTTCAGTGTTAGATGTGCTACTCCTCTCTCTGTCTTTCTCCTCCCATCCCATAGATCTTCTTCAGTTTCCTCCAGGGCACCACGCTACTTCCCACATGGAAGCTTTGCACATGCTGCTGCCCCACACTATTGCAAGGACACTTTCCTCCTTCTCCCTTCACTTTCTGATGTCAGTTCATTCATTGCTTACTAAGTGAAGTCTTACCTTAACAGGGCCTCTTCCCAAGCTAAATTCTATCCTTCAGTTGTTCTCATAACGTTTCTTATATTTTTTGTTCTTCTTACTGATCATACTTTGTCATATGTACATGTGATTATTTGATCAATGTCTCTTTCTCTTACTCCCATATTTGAGTAAATATTTGTTTACAATTAATGAATGAATGAATTCTAGAAAGGGCCTAGGATCTAAAAATATTTGGTGACTGCCTTAAAATATTTTAAAGTAGTGTGTGTTCATTAAGATGCTTTTGGCTGCAAGTAAGGGAAATAATAACTAAAAATTGCCAAGACAAAAAGGAATATTTATCTTATCCAACAAGGGGGAACTTGGTAGGAGGCCGCCTGGGTTGGTTAATTCAGCAGCTCAGTGACACCATCAAAGACCCAGAACCTTTCTATCTTTTGTCTTTTCCACCCTTAGTATGTTGCCTTAGTTCCTCTCATGGTCACAAGATGGCTTCTGTGGTCCTGGGCATCAAGTTGAAGAATGGATCTCCTTTTTGCTTGAATTTTTTTTTTAATCCTCAACATAACCTTTCTCAGAAGCTCTGCCACCAATTGACCATCATATACATAATTGGCTAAAATTTGGTCACATTTCCACCCCTAAGCCAAACATTTGGCAAAGAGAATGAAATGATCATGATTGGCCAAGATTAACCAGGATTTTCTTTTAAGGCAATTAGCAGAAGGATAGATGGATAAATGCCTCAACAAAATCCAGATTCTGCAAGCAGAAAATGGGATGGTATTTACAGATAAACAACCCTATTTCCTACACACTACTATAATCAGTGTTATGGAATAAAATAAGCCTTCCATGAATGTATTGCCAGGTTTTTATCTGAGTATATAATTTATTATGTGGATACCCATCTTGATGTATTAAAAGGTATCAGCTAGAATGCTATATTGAGCTAATTGTCTTGATGTGGTCTGGCACTTTTTCATGACTAAGAGGCAGGAAGCATAAAATATTACCAAGCTATAAGTACTGACACACATAAAAACCTCTTCACATGAGTAAATCAGAGTAAGCATTCAGAACAATGGAGACACAGGGATAAAGAGGGACCAAGTGGATTATTTCATACCTATGCTCATGACGTGTGCACCAAAACCTTGACATTCAGAAGTGTGCCATGCCTCAGTGGCAGCAAACACACATAGGACCCAGATCTTGGTTTCTAAATTACTTTTCTCCAATAAAAGTAGCCCGGGCTCCTTGGAGAAATGTCTGATTCTAGGGCTAAGGTAGAGAAAATACAAGCTAAGCCTGGAACATCTTCTAGTTCCAGAAAGCAAAAAGTGGTCAAAACACAAAAGACTATTCTGTAAAAGTTAATGGATTCACAACATTTAACTTAAAAAAAAAAAAAAAAGAAGACAAAGACTGAGGGCATATCAATGGGACACAAGAAAGGCTCCCAGTGGCCAATGCTGGAAAAATTTAAGCGATAAATGAATAGCGTGGTATTCTATTACAGCTCATAATATAAAATAAACATAAATGAGCCCACATTTATATAAAAATATAATTCAATTAAATAAATGAATAGGGGAGAGGATACAAATCTTTCCTACAAAAGAATTCCATCTAATATAAGTAGACGGTAGCTATTCCCACCTCCAGAAGGCAGAACGAAACCTCCCTGTGTGTGAGCTGGACTTAGTGATGTGCAACCAAAGAACAGAATACAGAAAGGCGCAAAATAGTAACTTTACAGTAGAGAAACATGGCAAACACTACCTCAACCAAATTGATCAAGGTTAACTCCACTGCTGATGAGTTGTATTGATATCATGTGCCCTTGATTTGATGTGATGAGGACACTTCACCTGTCTGGTAGCCTTCCCCAGGACCCATAACCCCAATCAAATCATGAGAAAACATCAAACAAACATGTTTTAAGGGATATTGTGCAAAACACTTGTCCAGTACACCTCAGAGCTGTCAAGGCCATGAAAAACTAGAATGAGAAACTGTCACAGACCAGAAGAGACTAAGGAGACATGACGACTAAATGCAATGAGTATTCTTCATGGAATTCTGGAACAGAAGAGGACATTGGGGGAAAAACTGTTGAAGTCCAAATAAAAGCTGGAGTTTAGCTAGTGATAAGGTGCCAGTGTTAATTTCCAAGCTGTGAGAAGTATAAGAGAGATTCTCCATATTATCTTTACAACGTTCATGTTCATGTAAAATTACCTCAAAGTAAAAAGGTTTACTTTTTTTTAAGATTAGTTTTTAAAAAAAATAGGTTGACAACCACTGCTCTAAAAAATCTATCCTCGGATTAGGCAACCACATCAATGTGGTTGGTTGCCTAGGTGTATGAAATAAATGATATTGCTACTCTGCCTCCACTCTCTCCATTACAGCATTTTCTGATTGTGCTTTGGTATAATGCCATCATTAGAGACAAATCTGCAACCCACCTCCAGGAGTTTCAGGACTTCAGACACAAACCTGTGTACCATCCTCATTCCTAGCTTCATGTCACTATCTTCTCTTTGTTCAGATTTCCATATATATATCCCTGTAGTCAAAGGAGGAATAAAAGATAAATCCATATACAGGAATTGGGTCATTCATCTCTGGGCCCATAGTACACAGCTCAGCCTTAGGCTCACAGTAGCAACAACTCACACACTACTTATTCTGAGCCAGGCATTCTTCACTCACCAAATATGCATGCCTTTCCACTTTATAACAACATGATAAAGTAGCTACTATTCTCAACCTCATTTTACAGGGAAGGAAACTAAGGCCCAGGGAGGTTAAGCAACTTGTCCACATTACAGATAAAGTAAATGACAGAGTGTGGATTTGAACCCAGGAAGTCTGACTCCAAAGTCTATGTTCTTAACCTTATAATGTCAAATGGTTTGCAAAATGAGAGAGAGGGAGAGAAAAAGGAAAAGAAGGTAGGGAGAGGAATAGATAGAGTGTGGGTCTCTAGAGACCATTTTGATGGAAGATGGTGCTGGCTGCTGCTCACGGATTTGAGGAGTGCTAAAAGATTCCCATTGTCACTCCACTCAAACACATCTGTACCATTGAATGATACATTACTCACTCTTTGGGGGTCTGAGATAAGAAAAGTTGTCACTGAAATGCAAATATTTTAACCAAGGAGGTGAAAGAGCTCTACAATGAAAACAAATGAAAAAACACTGATGAAGGAAATTGAATAAAGCAGAAAAAAAAAAAAGGAAAGACATCTCATGATCATGGACTAGAAGAATTAATATTGTTGAAATGATCAGACTGCCCAGAGCGATGTACAGATTCAATGCAATTCCTATCTTAATACTAATGACATTCTTTATAGAGATAGAGAAAACAATCCTAAAATTTGCATAGAACCACAAAAAAACACAAATAGTCAAAGCAACCCTGAGCAAAATGAACAAAACTGAAGACATCAGATTACCTGACTTCAAATTACACTAGAAAATTAGTTATACTATTAACCAAAACAGCCTTGTATCGGTATTAAAAACAGACACATAGACCAATAGAACAGAATAGAGAACTCAGAAACAAATCCATGTATTTACAACTAACTGATTTTTTTTTCACAAAGTCTCCAAGAACATACATTGGGGAAGGATAGTCTCTTCAATAAGTGATGCTGGGAAAACTGGATATCGATATGCAGAAGAATGAAAGTAGTCTCCTATCACTCACCATATGTGTATAAAGATCAATTCAAAATGGATTAAGGACTGAAATGTAAGACCCAAAACTAACTACTAAAAGAAAACAGAGAGAAAATGCTTCAGGGCATTGGTCTAGACAAAGATTTTATGGCTAAGACTTCAAAGCCACATGCAACAAAAATAAAAATAGACAAATAGGACTAAATCAAACTAAAAAGCTTCTACATAGCAAAGGAAACAATCAATAAAGTGAAGAGACAATTTGTAGAATGGTAGAAAACATTTGCAAACTATACATCTGACGAGGAACTAATATCCAGAATATACAAAGAACTCAAATAACTCAACAGCAAAATACCTAATCCGATTAGAAAATGGGAAAAGGATCTGATGGATATTTCTTAAAAAAAACAAAAACAAAAAAACAAACATCCAATAAATATATGAAAAATGCTCAACATCACTAACCATTGGGGAAATGCAAATCAAGATCACAGTGAGATATCATCTCACCCTAGTTAGAATGGCTGTGGTCAAAATGACACAAAAAATAAACGCTGGTAACAAGGTGGAGAAAAGAGAACTTTTATACACCATTGGTGGGAACACAAATTAATACAACCATTATAGAAAATAGTATGGAGATTTCTCAAAAAACTAAAAATACAACTACCATATAATTCAGCAATCCCACTACTGGGTATTTATTTAAAGGGAAGAAAATCAGTATATGGAAGAGAGATATCTGCATGTTTAAATGTATTGTGGTACTATTCACAATAGCTGAGATAAAATCGTTCTAAATGTCCATCAACAGATGAATGGATAAAGAAAATGTGGTACACATACACAATGGAATACAACTCGGCCATAAAAAAGAATGAAAGCCTGTCATTAGTGGCAACAAGGATGAGTCTGGAGGACAATTAAGTTATGTGAAATAAGTTAGGCACAGAAAGATGTGTACATGCAAGTTCTCATTTGTCTATGGGAGCTGAAACATATTGAGCTCATAGAAGGAGAGAGTAGAACAGTTGTTACTAGAGGCAGGGAGGGGGAGACAGGGTGGCTAGGGAGAGGTTGGTTAATGGATATAAAATTACAGCCAGACAGGAGAAATGAGTTCTAGTGCTCTACAGTGCTGTAGAATGAACACAGTTAATGATAATTTATTGCATATTTTCAGTAAGTGGCAAGAGAGGATTTTGAATGTTCCAAACACAAAGAAATAATCAATCTTTGAGATGATGGATGTGCTAATTACCCTGATTTGATTATTACACATTAATACATGTATCAAAATATCACACTGTACCCCATAAATAAGTACAATTATTATAAGTCACCTAAGAATAAAAGAAAAAAAAACTCCATTACAGAAAAATGCAAATATTATTCAAAAGGAAGTAAAGCCAGTGTTAAAATTGATTAACTGGCCAGTCCTGTAAAATGAGGCAAGGGGCAGGTAATTTTTTTTTTTTTGAGAAAGGATCTCACTCTGTTGCACAGGCTCAGTGGCACAAACACAGCTCACTGAAGCTTTCACCTCCTCAGTGCAAGTGATCCTCCTGCCTCAGCCTCCACCTGTGTTGCTGGGACCGCAGGTGCATGCCAGCACACCTGGCTAATTTTTTGATTTTTTGAAAAGATAGGAGTCTCACTATATTGCCAAGGCTGGTCTCAAACTCCTGGGCTCAAACTATCCTCCTGTCTTGGCCTCCCAAAGTGCTGAGATTACGAGTGTGAGGCACAGGTGACTCTTGATATGTGGAAGAAAGGCCCAGAATTGGTGGGGCTTCCCAGGAGACAGGAAGAGGTAGAGGCCCACTTTGGAAGGCTGTGAGAAGCCTGCATGAGAACACTGAGGGGGCAAAGGGAAGCAAGCACTCAGAAGTGAGAGGAAAGAGGGTAGGGAGAAGCCCCAGAAAGCTGTGGGGAAAGTGTGGGCAAAAGCCTCACCCACCTGGACATTCCTCCAGTGGTTGGTTGGATCTGCAGGTCTTTATGGACAAACCAAGCCAGAAAGAGTCAGGCAAGCAAATATCTGCAATCTCACAGCCGTACAGTTTTCTGTTCACTTTCCTCTGGAAGCCCCTCTTCCTTGTCCTCATTCTTACAAACCATAAAATCTAAATTAGATATAACACTAGTCTCAGAAAGACCAAATATATCTAAGTACACTATTTCCCATTTCTTCTATGCTACATGGGATGCTTATGAAGCAGCACAGAATGTGGGTATCTAAGTTAGAATAATGATTCTAACAGCTGATTATTGAGAGTTCTCTAGGTGCTTTCTACCTACTTTTCATTTTAACTTCTCAATGAGCCTCTGAAGCAGCATTGCTACTCCTTTAATAGAAAGCAACTTGAGCCCTAGAGGTATTCAGGGAATTACCAAGATTTTAGGCTGCAAAGATGACAGCCTGGATTCTTGAACTGGCCTGTATAATTCTAAGCACAGGTTCTTACCCAGTGTTTCACGGGCTCCTCATTTACCTATGCAACCTTGGGCAAGTCATTCGGGTCCTTGGACCCCAGCTGCCTTGTACATTAGATAAGCAAGTTAACTCAGTTTTTAAAACTTTCACGTTCATATGACTTCACTGGGGATCTTATTAAAAGCTGTCAGGCTGGGTATGGTGGCTCACTCCTGTAATCCCAATACTTTGAGAGACTGAGGCAGGAAGAGCGCTTGATCCCAGGAGTTCAAGACCAACCTGGGCAACATATAATGAGCCAAACACTATAGGAAGTGTCTCAGTTTGCTTGGGCTGCTATAATAAAATACCTTAGATGAAGTGGCTTACAAATAACACAAATGTATTTCTCACAGTTCTGGAAGCTGGGAAGTTCAACATCCAGGCATCAGCAGATCCAGTGTCTGGTGAGGGCCTGTTTCCTACTTTCAAGAGATCAATCTTCTTGCTGTGTCCTCACATGGAGGGGGGGTAAGGATCATTCTTGGGTGTCTTTTATAAGGGCCCTAATCCCAATTATGAAGACCCTGTCCTCATGACTTAATCACCCCCCAATGCCAGCCATGGATGATTAAGTTTCAACACAGGAATGTTGAGGGGACACAAACATTTAGACCACAGCAGTTTGCATAAGGCACAGCCAGCAAGGAACTAAATTGGACCAATGAAGATCAAATGTGTGCTTCAGAATTAATAATAGCAGTAATCTGTGAAGGTTTTTAGACTTTACAAAGTACTTCACCTATCTTATATTCTCTCAATAGCCCTATAGTGGATATTCAATTATCTCTTTATTTATTTATTAGACATGAGGAAACTGAGCCTCAGAGAACTCAAATGACTTGCCCAAGATCACAATTAAGAGGCGGTAGAAACTGGATAAAAACCCGGGTTTTCCGGCTCCCAGGGTTCCGTTTTCTGAGTTCTTCCCATCATGCAATGCTCTAAGAGTTGGAAGAGGTCGGGAACGTGGGACGCATAAGGAGGAACAGAAGTTTGCAAACTGCCCAGGCACCAGTTAGAATAGCAAAATTAATTGCATTTTTTGTTCATTCCACAAATATTTATTATGGACTTCTCTGTGCAAGGCACTGTATGAAAACATGAAAATATACAAGACATGGCCCATTGCCCTGTGGTTGGAACCTACACCAAATGCTTACATCCAAGGCCGGATGTGGTTGTGTGGAATATTTAGCCCACACTCATAACCACAAGAGCATGGAGTAAGGGGAAATCGACACTGGCTAGGCTGAGAGGGGAAAACTGTGAAGAATGAAAATGATTTCAGTGGCAAAAAGTGATGGCAGATTTTGTTCAAAAATGGCCAAAGTAATCCCACTCATCCCACATGCCTTTTTGAAATGTGATTTCACCGCTCCTCTTATTATGAACTAAATTGTGACCCCCTGCAAATTCATATGTTGATGCCCCAACCCCCTAATGTGACTGTATTTGAAGATAGGGTCTTTAAGGAAGTAATTAAGGTTAGATGAGATCATAAGGGTGGGGTCCTAATCCAATAAGACTGGTGTCCTTTTAAGAAGGGAAAGAGACAGCAGAGGCTGAGCTCCATGGTTCACACCTGTAATCCCAGCACTTTGGGAGGGCAAGGTGGGTGTATCACGAGGTCAGGAGTTCGAGACCAGCCTGGCCAACATGGTGAAACCCCGTCTCTACTAAAAAATACAAAAAACTAGCCG
>NW_012116599.1:3524743-3526123 GCF_000951035.1 Colobus angolensis palliatus | reverse complement strand
GAGAGAGAGAGAAAGGAAGGAAGGAAGGGAAGGAAGGAGGAAGGAAGGAAGGAAGGAAAGACAGAAAGAAAGAAAGAAAGAAAAAGAAAGAAAGAAAGAGAGAGAGAAAGAGAGAGAGAAAGAAAGTCACAATTCATTCCCATCTTTGTGCTTTGGTGACTGAGATGGAAGTCATGTCTGTAAAACACAAGGAACACAGGAGGAAGAACTGGTTTGGGGATGAAGATAATAAGTGGGTTTGACTTGTTAGGTGGGAGGTGATGGTGGGATATTAAGTGGAGGTGTCTGCCAGGCACTTGGAGATAGATGAGTGGTACCTTGGGATGGTGGCCAAGGCCATCTGTAGATACAGGCTTAGAATTCATCCAGAACTAAGCAAAGTTACATACATTTAAGATATGTCAGTTAGGCATCCTAGGTTGCTAGCAACAGAAACTGAATCTGGCTAACAAGTAGAAAACTCTCACAGAAACAGAGTTCACTGTGGACCTCTGCTCAGACAGGACAGGGTCTAGGGCAGCTCTGAGGTCCAGATAGGAAGAACTCACAAATTCATCATTCATCAAGCTGAAATGAGTCAGCTGCAACTACTTTTTCATTCTTTTCAAGATTCAAAGAACTGGGAGGGAATCCAGTGAGTTTGGTCATACGCCCATCCCTTGGCTAGTGAAAGTAAGGATACCTTGATTTCCTTCCCAACCAAATGCTGCATAAAATAGGAGAGGTGTTTCCACTATCAAAAGGCGAGGAGGGGAACAGGTGTTGGCCACAGATAAATCAATGTTCATTCCATTAGGAGAGAGTGTGGAGAAAAGAGGAGGGAGCTGAGGACAGTCAACTGCATGGTGCCCACCTGTTGGAAGATTTGATGAAAAAAGGAAAAAGGCAAGTTAAGGCATCGGAAGAGGGAAAATAGGCAAAGGAGTTTCCAAAAAATGGGCACACACATGAAGGTGAAATCCTGCCAAGGACTCAAAGGTGATAAAGAATGTTGAAAAACTACTGGGTTTGCCATTGGAAGCTATTGGTAACCTTTGGGAGAGAAGGAGGGCCCGAGGAAGTGAGGGAGAAAAGGAGGGGAGCCCGATGACGGGGTAAGAAGATACACGGAAGAGACCCACGGAAATAAGGATATTGTTTGGTGGTAAAAGGAAAGAGAGGAGCGGGGTTGTTGTTTGAAGGGGTCAGTATCACAATGACTCTCAGAACCTGGCTGTTACATCCTATTTGGTCACATATTACTAGAAAATAATACCCAGCCCAGGGCCAGGCGTGGTGGCTCACGCCTGTAATCCCAGCACTTTGGGAGGCCAAGGCAGGCGGATCATGAGGTCAGGAGATCAAGACCATCCTAGCTAACACGGTGAAACCCCGTCTCTA
>NW_012116599.1:3522190-3524313 GCF_000951035.1 Colobus angolensis palliatus | reverse complement strand
CAAAGCAATGCAACAGTTTCAGAAACTAATTGTATAAGTGTACTGTTATTACCAGTCTCTTTTCCCCTGGTTGAAACAATCTTCCATAACAACATTTGCAACTATAATATTGTGTAACAAGCACTGTTATGGTGTAATGTCTTTTAAATAGGGGTTAAATAGGAGAGAAGTGAGTATCCATTATCTTATTATCATAACATCCGTCAGTCTTCCAGACAAAACACCATCATCCCACTGGGAGCTAAGGACAGTTTTTACTTAAACACAAGGTCATACTGTTTGGGTGCATGGGACAGCAGTGGAGGTGGGGTGGGGGATTTTCATTTATTCCAAGGCACTCAACACTGGACTTCTTCCAAGAGAGGAAACAAGACTAAATAGATCATTTGTTTTATTCTATTTGGGCATTTCTTGCGTTTCTCCCAACTGTGGCTTGTGGACACAAAGCCAAACTCAGAGCCTGGCTGGAGCTGGCTAAACTCCAGGTCAAAGGAATACACAATCTCAAGCTCTATTTGCAGATGAAGGCAAGCCACACAATTGCAGGACAAAATGAAATTCCGCTGTGAATGTGAAGTCGCAAAGAAACAGCCAGGTAGAAGTGTTAAATGATTTGGATTTCTCAAACAAAACTGAAGTAGAGGTAGGAAGGAAATGTCGATTGGAAGTACACATCTATGAGAAACGCATCTCAAAAAGGGTCAAATATTGGAGAATACTGGAGGAGGAACCTGCTGCTTGTGGGAACCAACTGAGGTAGGAACACAACATCTTTGGAACAGCCCCTCATGGTGGGTGTCAAAGAGCCTGGCCATTTGAGTGTAATGGAAAGTGTAGTTTGGGTTATTACTTCCGTTTCCTCTTGCTGGCATCAGGAAGGTCGGCCAACACCAGTCATGCACACTCAGTAACAAGTATAGTTGGTATTCCCAGCATATCCCACTGGCAGAATGGGTCTTTGTCTTGAATCACTTTCCTTTGGGAGACCTCATGGTCGGCCTCATCGCATGTCTAGCGAGAGAGGAAGGAACATTAGTGGCTAGGCTTAGTTTAGCATATTAGTTAGCACTGCATCCTGTCTGATTTCGGAATTGACAAGTCATGTACAGTATTGCTCAAAATGTTCCTTCGACAGTACAGGAAAGAAAAGGAAGTGAATGTCAGTCATTAAAGTGTAACCCAAAGAGGTAAGTCCCAAGGACTTCCAATCTCTTTCATAGATGAAGAATTTGGACCCTATTTATACTCTAATTGGAAAAACAAAAAAGTTTTTTTTTTTCTTGAAAAATATTTGCTCCTTCAAGACAAGAGACTGAAACTCTTCAAAATAGCTATTTTGTGCATTTCTCTCACTGATTTAACTTTTGAATAACTTTACTAAAAATTTAAAGTTACACATAATTAACCAAAGTGTGTGAGATAAGAATCAATGTATCAATGTTAATATCCTGATTGTGATATTATACAATGGTTTTGCAAAATGTTACCATTGAGGAAGACTTGGCAAAGTGTAAAAGAGACCTCTCTGAATCATTTCTTAACAACTGCCTGCCAGCCTACAATTATCTCTATTACAAATTTTAATTTAGAAACGTGATTGAGACAGAAATGGATGCAGGGATCCTGGCATATTTTCATAATAATCTGGCTTCGCCCACATTTCCCAGTTATTTCTCCAGTAGTTTCTTGAATGACTCCCTTCCATCTGGAAGAGGATATTCCCAGCTTTTCAACCACACTGAGCAAGTTCATTCACACCTGTGGGCTTTTCCCCTCCTTTGAATTGTTCCCAGCTCCAGCCCACCCCGCCCTAACGGGACCAAGCACAACACTGTCACTGGAACAGTTCTTAGCATGTCTAAAAGTCACTTGGCTAGTAGTTTATCCACTCGTCAACAAAATTTACTGAGTAACTGCTATAAGTGTGGTATGGCTCTAGGCAATAGGGATAGAGTGAGTTGGAAACAATATTGAGATTAGTTTCTCTTCCCTGGTCTCTGGGAGTATATTCCAATGAAAGAGAGTAGAAGAAAACTAGCAAGAAACAAGGTAAAAAAAAAAAAAAAAAAAAAATCAAGAGAGAGAGAAAGCCATGAAGGAAGTCATAGGTTAGAGGGGATGAA
>NW_012116599.1:3520250-3521589 GCF_000951035.1 Colobus angolensis palliatus | reverse complement strand
ATTTACTGAGTAACTGCTATAAGTGTGGTATGGCTCTAGGCAATAGGGATAGAGTGAGTTGGAAACAATATTGAGATTAGTTTCTCTTCCCTGGTTTATGGGAGTATATTCCAATTAAAAAGAGTAGAAAAAAACTAACAAGATACAAGGTAAAAAAAAAAAAAAAAAAAAAATCAATTCATGATGAGGGCCATGAAGGAAGTCATAGGTTAGAGGGGATGAAGCGACTTTATCTCAAGTGGCTAGGGAAGGCTTCCTAGGGGAGAGGACATTTGAGTTGTGATCTAAAGTGTAAGGATGCAGACAGACATAGAAGATTCTGCGACAAAAAGCATTTCAGGCACAGCGAACAAGAAAGGATGTATACCGTGCCCTGTAACTGAAAATAAATATTTGGTATGACTGTAAAATAATTAAACATGCTCATTGTGTAGACTGTTTGCTCCGTATTTTAGGACCAAGCCTCCCATAACCTGTTTCCCTCTATGAGAGGCTGAGAACACTGTTAGGCTGGTCCGGATTTTACACTTTAAGAACAACCCCTTCCCCCACATACACGTGCGCACTCTAGCACGGCCAAGGGGTGACTGCAGGCTGATCTTCCAAGTGACTCTTATCAGTAGCTGTACCCTTAATTAAGGGCTGTGTATATAGGGAGATTTACATTTCTTCCTCGCTGTTGGGGCCATCTGCCAGCTAGCGAGGATTCTACACTAACCGCAACATAAATTATTGTCATTAAAGTTGGTTCCTTGGGTCCCCAGAAACCTAACTAGACGCAAAGGAGGAACCAACTAAGAGAGATCCAGGTAACAGAGCCCGGAACGGGACGGTAACATTTGTTGCAGGCCCCTGGGGTATGCGCGTGTCTACCGCGCACCGGGTCCCAGCAGCCGTGGTTACTGGCTGAGAAGGGCTGAGTTCCCAGGACGCTGCGGGTACCTCATACTGTCACCATAGCCAGGAATCCAGTTTTCTGGATCTCTTCGTCTGTATTTGCCTAAGGCGACCTGCCGCCGCTCCTCTGTCCGCTAGGCAGGGAGAAGTCAGCTCTAGGACACCCTGCAAAACGCCTCGAGGGGTTTCTGCCCCTTCCCGGCCGCGTCCTGGCACCGTTTTCCCCATCACCCGGAGGAGTGAGCACTGTCTCAGGGCGCCCTCTGTCTCTTCCAGGGGGCAGCCAAGACGACATGCCCTGGGTCTCAGGGACGCGGTACGAGCCCCGGTATCCCCCCCCGCCACCTCACACACCCCCATCCGGGAGACCCACGTGCAGCCGGGCCCTGGCTGGCGCGGCACCTCGGGGTCTGTGCGTCTCCCCGGCGCGTTCCGGGCGCAG
>NW_012116599.1:3494103-3519520 GCF_000951035.1 Colobus angolensis palliatus | reverse complement strand
CGGAGTGGCGTCCAGAGGTACCCGCAGTGGGGAGCCCCGGGGGCCGGCGTGGCTCCTGCCCGCCCATCCAAGCCGACCCTGACCCTGAACCTGAGGTTTCCAGCTGCTTGCCGGCGTCCCCCTACCCCGGACTTAGGCTGCGCGCCGCCGGATGGGGAGAGACTGGCGCACTCTTACTTGTTACCTCTGCCTGTGCAGGGGGAGGTGACGCGTGGTGTGGGGAAAGCCTTTAACTTGGCCTCTGGCAGCCGGTTTAACCCGAGCGAGCAGGTCTTTGCTATTTTCATCATCTGTAGAAACAGGAGTTGCGAGGCGGATGAGTGACTGCAGGTAAAGTGAAAGTACGGTACTCAGAAATTCTGGAAGGAGTTAGGCATTTAATGTGTCCACAAACTGAGCGGCGAAGGAAGGCTTCTATTACATAAGATAGAACTCCACCTTCAGGTATTATGGAAGATGCTATTGAAGGATTTAGTGTTTTAATGAACGAAACACATTCTTTGTGTGTGTGTGTGTGTGTGTGTCTGGAGAAATCTCGAATGCTGCTGTCTTGCTTTGACTACTTTGCAGGAGACGTTCTTATATTTAGCATCAGCATAAAAAGGTGTTCGAAGGTGTGAGACTTCCTCTTTCAAGCCAAGAAGCCGTTTCCTTATCTGAACTGTTGTGGAACAATATATGTGATAATTGTGTGCTTTGAAGATTTTATATCAGAACTTGAGCACAGATAACTGGAAGAAATGTCTGCATTGCTAATTTATATATCCTAAACCACACTTCAAAAATTGAAGGCAGTTTCAACACTATCTGAAGGTCTAAATCAGTAACTGTTTGCTATTTGCAGTATTTCAATAGAAAAAATTTTGGCTATGCAAAAGAAGGTACTAACCTAAGTAAGCTAAGGTTTCTTTTAACCCCCAAATTTTGATTCTTTGTTAAAGTAATGTTTGAAAATATTGTACCATGCAGGGCAATTACTGAAGGTCATGAAAATGTCATCGTGTTTTATTCTAAAACAAAAATGAATCTATGCAGAAAATTTCTGTGTCCCATGAACTTCATATTAGTTTAATTTGAAAATTACTGTCTCCAAAAGAAACTAATTTTCACTTCCACACAAGGGTGATTAAATACCAGTGAGAGATTGTTTGAGGTGGTAGAGTTGGAAATGAGGTGATGACCTGGCCACGTCACTGGGTGCATCTCCGCCTTGCTGTCCTCTTCCAGCCAGTTCCTTTCCCGTTGCATGGGGACTTTGGTTCTTGGGCTATTATTTCTCCACCTCTAGACCTAAAGTCCATGCGGGGGATGCTCTAGATGTGCACTTCCTTGACTGTCTCAAATCCAGTGTCTTCCATGTACTCCAGCTACTAAGTCCTCTAAGTACCTCCAAGTCTTGCCCTCTCTGAGATGCTCAACTTCTGAAAACTCTTAGTGCCCCCATCCCGCAAGCTCTTTCCTTCTGGGTTGCAAACCGGACTCCCACTGTAATCTTCCATGCATCGATCTCCAATCCTTTTCCTCCTGCCGGTTTGGCAGATGACTTTGTAGCCCATTCTACCAAGAAAACAGAGGTCATAAGGGTCTCCTCACGTCCTCCCCCATCTCCCCTGTACAGCCTTTTCTGTGTTTACCCAGTCATCCAATAAATCTTCTTAAGCTTCTACTATGTCTGGGTACTTTGCTGGATACTCATAGGTGGTAAATAGAGCAGATCCTTGCTCGCTTGAAACTGTCATTCTTGTGGGAGAAAACCAACTAAAAGCAAACACAATATATTGTAAATGTATGATAAATGAATAGGGTAGAAAGAAAAATCAAGTTAGACTGAGAACTTAGAGAAATTTAGAGCGATGACATCCTTGGGGCAGTGACTAATGTCTCCAGCTGTGTCCTGAATCGCAACTCCCAATGCCTCTCTCTCCTTGTGAATGTTACTCCCTTTTCTTACTTTAATCTTCAGTCTCTCCCTATGAGCTTTTTTCTTTTTTAGTAGTATTTTAAGAATGCCTTAACCTCCCTTGTCCCTGCATCCTCAGCTCACCTGTAATGAGCACCACATCTCTCCAGGCTTCTTAAACTGGTCTCCCCTTCCCGTTCAGCAATTTGCAAGCTGGCCAGAGTCTCCTCAAAGTTCAAGGCCCATGACTTCCTGAACAAGCAATCTTTTTTATTTTTTTTTCATTATTATACTTTAAGCTCTGGGGTACATGTGCAGAACGTGCAGGTTTGTTACATAGGTATACATGTGCCATGGTGGTTTGCTGCACCCATCAACCTGTCACGTTAGGTATTTCTTCTAATGTTATCCCTTCCCAACCCTCCCCCCAGCCCCGGCCATAGGCCCTGGTGTGTGATATTTCCCTCTCTGTGTCCATGTGTTCTCGTCTGAACAAGCAATCTTATGGATACCCCACTAGGCTTCTCCGTGGCATTTGATGAGGTTCTTCCATTCCTTTCCGATGGTTTTTTTTTTTTTTTTCACCCCTGGTTGCCACCTTCTGGTTTTCCTTCTTCCTCCCTGGCATCTCTGCTACCTCTTGAGGTTACCCAGGGTTCACTGTCATCCCTCTTGTGCCCTGTGTATTTGGGTGAACCATGTTCCCACAGCTTCAACTGTCACCAATATGAAGTGAGCATGCTCCTGTGTTCCAATCAGTTACCTGCAGTCTGGTGCGCTTACCCATGCCCTTTAGACCAAAAAAACACCCCACAGTAAATCCAAAATTGATTTTAGTTTTCACCACCCACCCCATATTTGCTTCATCATTAGCCAAGATTTGTCCGTTTTTTTTTTGGCAGTGGCGCCACCATTCATGGAGGTGTTGGAGCAGGAGCCCCACAGTGATGCTGGGTTCCTGCACTGCCCACATCCAGGCCGTCACCAGATCCTGTTGCTTCTCTATGCTGTGAAATTCCACAAAGGTCCGCTCTAGTCACACTGGCCTTGCCTTGCTTTAGAGTCCAAAAGTGGCAAAATGGTGGCCGGTGTGCCACTTCTAGCAGTAGGCAGCAGTGTTGTTGGCCTGAACAAAGTATATAAAACTTGAGTTAGTATTTAGACATCTGGAGATGCCACTTGGATGTATAGCTTCTCTTAAAAGCTAGAAGACCTGGAATAGGCAGAGCGCAGTGGTTCACACCTGTAATCCCAGCGCTGTGGGAGGCTGAAGCAGGCGGATCACTTGAGGTCAGGAGTTCAAGACCAGCCTGGTCAACATGGTGAAACCACGTCTCTACTAAAAATACAAAAATTAGCTGGGCATGGTGGTATGCGCCTGTAACTCCAGCTACTTTGGAGGCTGAGGCAGGAGAATCACTTGAACCCAGGAGGCAGAGGTTGCAGTGAGCTGAGATGGCGCCACTGTACTCCAGCCTGGGTGACAGAGTGAGACTCTGTCTCAAAAAAAAAAAAAAAAAAAAAACCTGGAATAGGATGCTTACATTTCCATGTGGCAACACTCAGCTGCTGCTGGCTTTCCAGTGCCTGTCTACACTGGAGGTCAGTTGCTTTCTGGTTCCCCTGGACCTGTGACCCTTGCTTATAGTAGTGTTCTGACTCCCATGGGCTTCAGAGCTAGAGACCCTAGGCTGAGATGACCATCGACGGCCTGGGAATGCCTAGTGCTTACTGCATAGTGTCGTGCACCTCCTGTTGCATCCCTTCTAACTCTCTTCCATGTTATTGCTGGTGTGACTTTCCTCCTGCTGCCCCAAATCCAAGTCTTCTTGGGTCGCTCCTAATAAAATTCAATGGCTCTGTCTTGCCTGAGCTTAAACCCCTGACTCTAAAGAAGTGGCCGTGTCATATCACAAGTTGAGTATCTCAGATTAAAAGATGAGCTCTCTGCTATCTTTATACAGTGTTGTACCTGAGTTTCTGAAGATGCTTTTGAGCTTCTGCAGGGCAATTAATACAGAGTTCTAGTGTTGATGGCAGTCCCTACTGTTTACAAACCATTTCTACAAACCTGACTACTGCCCCACTTCCTTGCAGCCCCCCTGAGTGGAGATAGGGCAGGGTCGATTCTACATCCCAAACAGCAGTGGGGAGTCTGTAAATATGGCGGCACAGGCCATCCCAGGGAGTCCCCAACCCTTGGAACATGGGGAGCCTTGTTTTACATGTGGTACCCAGAGTCATCCAGTGTGTTCCCAAGGTCATTTAGATGCCTTAGAGTCGAGTCCTGACCCAGAACTCAGTTCCTGTCAGCATGCAGCCAGGGAACTTTCCACAGTGCTCCATGGGCTCACCAGGCTGCTGGCCATTTGTAATGACCCAACAGGGTCAAAGCTTTCTTCACTCCCTTCCCATCTCCCTGCCTTGCCCTCTGCCTGAAACATTCTTTTCTGGCAAAACCACACCTCCTGTAAACTCCACTGGTACTGCCCAGTGCTTTTCTGCCTTTGTTCCTTCTGTACCTCTGCCTGGAATTCCCTTTCTCCTCTGTTCATTGTCTGGCTGATTTCTTCTTTTCAAGACTCAAGTTCAAAAAGGCCTTGCTGGCAGTCACCACCCCAACCCTCTGTGGCACATGAGCAGTGTACACCCCTCCCCGGGCCTACCTCAATGATGGCAGTTTTGTGTTGTAGCAACATGCCTTATCCAGTAGACTCTCAGCTCCAGAAAGATGTGCCTGTGTTTTAGTTTTATTTGCACCAGCAGCGGTGTGTGGCTCAAAGGCAATTACCAGATGTCTGAACTAAACCATATTCATATTTTTTGTAAGTTTACTGCATGCTTTATGGAAGAGTGTTTGTATTCCAGACTCAAAGGGGAGCTCTCCCTGCCAGATCGCCAACCCTCATTTTGGTACTAGCAAATTTAATATACATCCTCAGACATTTTAAATTTTTGATTAACCTTGTCTTTTGAGATAAAACATTACTAAGAGAAAAGCAGAAGTCTAATACAGAAGCACTTCTCTGCCTGTGTTCACTTCAGTTATCCTCATCTGAACCTTCCTTTGGCATGGTTCTGCCCTCCTTGAGGTCTGTTGGCTGGGTTGCACTCTGCATTTCATGGTTTTACAGGGTAGGAGGATATATTTTGGTTTATTTCTATTAACCTTGGTGATGGTGATATGTGACCTCTTGGTGACTTTTTTTTTTTTTTTTTTGGCTGATATCTTCAATCAAATTAGGTAGAAAGAGCAGGCTGGGAGAGGATATGGGCCGCACCACCAATAGAGTGTGTAGGTTACCATCTAGAACTCAATTTCCTTGTCTATATATTGGGTATGTTGAAATAAATGATCTCAAAGGTGTCTTATTTTTAAAACCTATAAATTATTGGCTCCCTTTCCTTTTGATGTGGCTTTCTCATAAATGTCAAGTCTAGATAAATTTTTTTCATAAACGCATTATCCTGTGCTTATATACCTTAAAGTTCTTGTCTCTCACTTTTTTAAGCCTATAAAATCATTCAGCATTAGTATTCAGAAAGAGCATCATGGGCCAAAGTGAAGATTTAGTTTGTATTCCTTAGAGCATTTATAATTTTTAAATAAATTATGTCCTATATACTTGAATCTTGTCAACCTGTTCTCCACACATAAATGTGCCCATCTTCTCTTTTCAAACCATCTTTCCTCATGAGTAGATTGCATGCCTAATCTGAAAACCAATGTTGGGTTTTTTAAAAATACCCTTAGGTACAGAATGGAGTCAAATGCAATAAACTACCTCTTTAGGTTATCTCTTGTCTCCAAGTTCCCAATTTAAGAATACTGAACGATTAGTACGATTTTATTTCTCTTTTGAGAAATACCACCTCCCATCCAACAGGCCAAGTCTATTTCTACAGTCAGTGAGTCTTGTCTTTATTCTGTTGTTAGATTTCTAGGTCTGGATGTAAGCCCAGTCCAGGAAAGTCGGCATCCCTTCTGGGATGCTTTCTGTGCATGAGGATGGCCACTGAGCCCAGGCAATCCTCTATTTGTAATTCCACTCATATGTTTTGACAAACATGTCCTGGGATTCCTCCAAAGGTTGGGGTGGGCACCCTAGTTCAAGATTAGATCAGGAACACCCAGGCTTTTGCCACAGTTTGACCTAAGACATTATCCTTTGCTTCAGAAGATCATTTGAGAATTGGAATTTACATCCATTGTGCCTTTCCATTTTTCTTATTTAATTCTTTGAAGAATAATACGAGGAGACTTTAATATAAAAGAAAAAAATCCCATCAAGAGTCAGAAAGGATTTCCTGTTAGGGCTGCAAATCTTGGTAAACGCACTTTGTTTTTGTAAACCATGCCCCACCCCCAACCCCTAGTTAGAACTCTGGTAACCTGGGGAACTTCTCTTGAGAGCATACCAAAAATAGCATAAGTGCCTTCTCTTACCCCTACCCCAACTTTCGCCCTCCATGTAGTGCCAGCAAATATAGCTATAGAAAAAATAACCACTTGTTTTTATCCTAAAGTTTTTATGGGCCACATCTTGAAGGTGGATGTGGGTATGTGAAAGAGTTTAATGCCAAATACAAAGCCCACTCGGAAATGAATAAGGTGACTACAAATGAAAACGGATGTTTCTTTCTTCCTTTCGTGAAAGTGCTATGTAAATAAAGGCAGTGTTTGCTTCGTCTACTACAATTTATTTCTTCAGTTTTTAAATAAGAAATTCACTCAAGAAGTTATTCTTACTGAGGATTTGTTCACTGTTAAGATTATAGAAACTATTAACTATTGCATTATCTTTTGCTTACAAGAGCACAAACCCAAATCAAAATAACTTGGAAACAAGGTGGAGCTGTTGGCTGACAGTGCCCACTCTCAAGCATGGGAGAGGTGACTCTGGCCCTGAAGTTGGCTGGAACCAAAGACTGAGGACTTGGAGGCTTTCTTCTCTCTCTCCTTGCCTCTCATCTCTGCTTCTGTCTGCTGATTGTGGTTGTCCTCTCCGGGACCATGACTGTAGGTAACTCCAGGCTTACCTCCCTACAGCCTCTTGAGACAGGAAGAAAGGGGCTTTTCTGCCAGTTCCGGGGGGGGGGGGGGTGGAAGGGGGGGCAGAATCCTAGGGAGGAATTCTGATTGGCTCAGTTTCAGTCACATGCTCTTCTCTGTACCAATGACTGGGCAGAGGAATGAGGTCCTATGATTGGCTGATGCTAAGTCACATGGTCAAATGCTCTTTCCTGTACCAATGGCAGTGGGAAGAGAAGTGAGGTCCTATGATTGTCTGATGCTAAGTCACATGGTCAAATGCTCTTCCCTGTACCAATGGCTGTGGACAGAGGAGTGAGGTCCCATAATTGGCTGATGCTAAGTCACATGGTCACATGCCCTTCCCTGTACCAATGGCTGTGGGAAGAGGGGTGAGGTCCTATGATTGGTTGATGCTGAGTCACATGGTCAAATGCTCTTACCTGTACCAATGGCTGTGGACGGAGAAGTGAGGTCCTATGAATGGCTGATGCTAAGTCACATGGTCACATGCCCTTCCCTGTACCAATGGCTGAGGGCAGAGGAGTGAGGTCCTGTGATTGGCTGAATTCCGAGTCGCATGGTCGATCTTTGGTTAGGAGGAAAGGGAGTGTGGAGAGGACCCTGCCGCCTGGCGTTCCCCAGCTGCCTTTCTTTCATTTTCCCACCCAGCAGAGTCTCTGTGTGGTCTCCTAGAGCCTCGTGCCTGCCTCTCGGCTAGATGCTGATATCTTTCCCACTCATGTAGTTGGGAAGGAAGGGTGTGGCAGAGATACAGGGTCCACAGTCACACAGTGTGTGGGGATCACACAGCCTGTATGCCAGGGTCGCGCACCGTGTATATATGTAGGGTCGCACAGCCTTTATGTGTCAGTGCTGGAGCCTGGACCCGGGTGTGTAGATGTGTGAACTGTGAGCTGCTACCATGGATTTTCAAAGATTTACATCCCATCAATGTTTATACCTTCTTGAAAAGAAATTCGTGTCAAAGCACACTCCTCCTTTCAAGACTACCTGCTCGCCATGCTGCATAATATCCCTAGTATCACAACCAAAAGACATGAGACAGAAAGAGGCTGGTATCTCTGTGGTAGGTTTGAATCATGGTTTTATGCCTTTGGCCCCCTAGTTCCTTCCTTAGACACTTGTTTTTTTCTGGGACCGAAATCTAAAATTAGTACTGACCTTTGGATTGAGAAGGTAGAGAGATTTACACAGAGTCCAAGTGAATAACTGAAGCTGAGCTGGATGAAACTCAGCAGAACCATAGAACAAGTGTGCCATGACTTTTCAAAGATGCCTAATTGAATTCCGTTTGGGATTTAACTTCTTTTTCTAAGGTTTATAGTTACCTTTATTTCAAAATTTGTCATTTTAAAATACCTGTTTCCTCCTCTTCCTCCACAGTATAGTAATTAAGAGTGTGGAGGATTTGGAGGCCAGCGGGCTTTGGTTTGAATCTAGAGGCTAGATTTTGGAGGCCATGAGCCAAAGCCAAATTTCTAAACATCTCCAAGCCCATCCGTGAGTTGGGTTAGTGAGGTGTTTAGGCTTAAGGGCCACCCCTTAAGTGTTGTGAGGATGAAGTGAAGAGTATATCTTAGGCGCTAAGCACAGTGGCAGGAATGGAGCTGACTTTCGGGACACAGGTTGGCTGTGGTTGTGACACTGGGTAATATTTGTCACACAAGTACAGGTGAGCACTTCTCCGAGACTCATGTCTTCCTTGTGTATTTGACCTGATGAATGAGAGACTTGCTCTGTGTCTTTGCATGCTTTGTTTCCAGACCCCTTTCCTGGAGCACTCTCAGTGGGCAGTACTCCCCAATGATCACCTGGTCATCTGTCCTGCCTGCAGGCTGCAGGCTCTTGTGCGTTAGCCATGAGGCAAAGGAAGGCTGTTGCATGAAATAACCTCCTTCTGACTCCACCCTTGCATTTGTGAGATGTAAACAGCTGTGTTACCAAGAGATCTTCCAGGGAGCACGTTGCAGGTAGCCCTGTCATGCTGGCTGCTTTTTTCCATTAGGATAGTTGTGAATAACGAATAAATGTCTATGCCGGGCCGGGCGTCCTGGCTCACACCTGTAATCCCAGCAGTTTGGGAGGCTGAGGTGGGCAGATCACTTGAGACGGGGAATTCAAAAACAGCCTGAACATAGTGAAACCCTGTCTGTAGTAAAAATACAAAAAATTAGCTGAGCATGGTGATACACGCCTGTAATCCCAGCTACTTGGGAGGCTGAGGCATGAGAATCACTTGAACCCAGGAGGCAGAAGTTGCAGTAAGCGGAATTGTGCCACTGCACTCCAGCCTGGGTAACAGAGGGAGGCTCTGTCTCAAAATAAAACAAAACAAAAAATATCTATGCAGTAGGAAAAATAATCTATTTGGTTTAATATTTAGGTCTCTGCAAGGATAGCATCCAGAGGCTTCTCTTTTCATTCTTGTTTTTCTGACTGTGAACAAATCATTCTACTGTGTCTAGTGATGTCCAAATACCAAGAAATAACTATTTTAAACGTGGTGAATATTTTTAAAGCACATGATGATGGTCATTTAATTGCAATTTGATTCCATCAATATGCAAAAGAGTTCTAAGAATGTTGGATTAACCTTAGCAAGCATTCCCAGATAAGAAATGTGTTTTCTGCTTCCATTGATAGGATTTTTTTAAGGATTTTTCTGGCAGTTAACCACTTTGGACTTCATACAGCAGTCTGAGTATATGCCAGCACCTGAATTGTTGCTCTAACAGTGAGATTGGGGGATGCCAGGAAGAGTCTGTGTGATGACTTAATTGTAAGGGAGAGCTTTCTGTCTAAAGGTGTGGATTTTTCTCTTTGAAATTTATATGCTAAAAGACTCCTATTATCTTATGCCAAACCTGTGCTAGTTTCTTAATGACATGTTAAAATAACAATTTGGAGGATTGGCTAAGGATGCCACAGTATTCCTAATAAACCTGTTCTTGTGCAGCAAGGTGGTAAATCATGAATATCAAAGTGCTGATCATAGTAATTTGAATTAATTTAGCATAGTGGAAAGTATGAAGACATAGTTTTTCCAATGCATATGTCACTTTTTAGCCTAAAATTTCAATGAGTGGGATAAGTACATTTTTTACATGTACAGTGGCAAAATTATGCTTATGTTCTACTCTCTACCTTGTGTTCTGTTTCTGCATGTGTTTTCTCTGACATGTTAGGAACCTCCAAGTGGGGTATCTTATTCTTTTGGGCTCCTTCCACCAAACCTGGCGTAGAGGAGCCCAAAAAGTGCTTCAAAGGGGAGAGGGAAGTGGAAAATTATGCATCATGAGTGTGTCAAGTACTATTAGGTATATTTTATACATGATCCTGTTGAGTCCTAACAACCCTTGTAAGGTAGAAATAATTCCTAGTTTATAGGCGAGAAAAATGAGATTCAGATGTGTAGAACACCCTGCTCCGATTCCCACTGATGGGGTATAGACTCCAGGTCTGTGTCTCTCTGCGGTGGAGACTTTGGATCCTGAAACACTATCTTTAGTAATGATTGAGGCTAAGCCATGTGGCTGAGCAATGATACACGGCCCCACAGATTGAAGGTCAGAGCATTGCTGGGCAGAGGATGAGTTGATAGAGGTCAAATAAACTTGGTTTCAAACCCCAGGTCCACACTTAGTAGTGTGTGTCCTTAGGCAAAATACTTCCCTCTCTGTGCTTTATTTCCGTGGCTAGAGAATAGAGAATGATGAGGATATTACCCTCCTTGCAGAAAAAGATCATAGTGTCCCCAATTAACAAGCAGGGAAGTAGGAAATACAGTGACTCAAGTCACTTGGCAAAGTCAGGACTGTGGCAGGTTGAGAATTCACGTCTCTGACTCCTGTCACCTGTTACCTCTCCAGATGTCAAGTCTGGGTACAGTTTGATGACAGAACTGCCATCACCTGCCACTCACCCTTGATTAGCCCTTAGCAGCCCCCATAACTTGGTGGCTCTTACGAACCGATCCTAGAGCCCCATGGCTGATTCATGCTCTTTTTCTCTATTGTGTCTTTTCTGTATTCACTCCTATGTTCTCGAGGAAGATTCATTCCAGAGGGTAAAAGAGATTCCACAAGACTTGTTCTTAATGTGTACACCCCACACAGGACATGAAGGAAGTTGAAGGCAGCATGCTGTTGTATTTGGGTGGTGTGCAGCTGAAGAGCTAGTTTTTGAGCACTTACTCTGTAATAGGTGCTTAGAGGGACACAGAATTATCTGCAAAACAGGCCAATCTTTGAGGGATTTATCTATTTAGGTAGAAAGGGCACATCTATGATACCGAATAACAATTGGAGATCATCTAGAACAGTGGCATATGGTGTGAGGGAGGGGGAGGCAATCAGGGTGCATTGTCTATGGAAGATCTGAAAGCAATAATGAAATTACCTCAGATGATTTGCTTTTTATTATCATCATGTACCATGGTGATAAAATATTCCTCCACCACAGCCAGCCACTTCTACCACTCCCACCTTCTCCCTAAGTCCTGCACTGGATCAATAATCAGCTGCCAAAATGAGTTGATACTAGTGACATGTTTGGGAGGTCAAGCTGGCAGTGGTCAGTGTGGACTGAATTGTTGGGGAAGGCTGCATGGAAGTCCCCTCCCCTCCCTCTCAGTTAGGACAGGATGTCAGGAGAGCAGTCTGTGACCCTGAAGACTGGAGCAGTCCCTGATGCCTGTGCGAGCCATAGGTCAGGAAAGTGCTTTCTGTGCATTGCCTCACCGTGTGAGAGGCTAGTAGCCCAAAATGGTTCTGTAGCTGAGGAATCTGGGTGAGTGGTAGGTGTCCTCCTATGTGAGATTAGGGGAGTAACGCCCAGCTTTCAGACAGCCAACAGGGGGGCTCAGTAGTGCTAATGCCAAGCCCTTCATGCAGAGAAGTGTCTTAAGTGTCAGACACTACTTTGTGCCAGAGGTAAATCTCTCTGCAGAGGGAAATGTTGGCACATAGCTGATAAACACCAGTGTCTAGATAGCCCTCCTGGGCACAACAGTCCTCATTTTTTCTTTTACTTGACTCTCCACAAAATCCTTTTTGCCCGAAACTTTGTAGAATTGGTATTTATTGATTTCTATCAGCTGAGAGTTGGCTGTTTAGTCTCTCATGTGCTCTTTATGGCCAAAGAAAAACAGGTAACTCCTTCACAGAGGAGAGATTAATTCCCTTAAAGGGAAGACAGAAGTTTTAATGGACAACTTTGGAAAGGTATGAAACATTAAATATGACAGCAAGACATGGGAATACACAAGCCTGCGTTAAGACCTGATCCCTTCTGGGCCAGGCACATAAGCTGAAAATGGTACCTGAGCAATTTCTGAGTGCATCATGAAAAGGCACTGAAATACAGAATTTTCTCTATGAAAATGAGTGTCCCAGCTTGAAAACTGTGTGCCTGAACATGAAGCAAAAAATTTCCTCAAAATTGTTCTGCAAAAAGGGAGTTGCTCTCTAGTAGGGTCCTTACGAAATCATTAGAGTTCACAAAAAAAAAGCTAGATAGATGAGATCCATGACAGAATGACTGAGAACAGATGGGGAAGGCACATTCCCCTGAAATGCTCTCAATCAATGCATATAATGAATGCTTATCAAGATTGCTTCATGAAAAGGGGTTAAGTTTTAAAAAGAGAAGCAGAGAAATTGAATGCAGATTTAGTACTTGTTCCTGAGGTTATAACTTCAGAGTTGCCAGATACTGAACATTGTATTAGTTAATATAGTGCTAGTTGTTATAACAAATAAACCCAAATACGTACCGTGACTCAAACATGAGGGAAGATTATTTTCCACTTGTATAAAGCCCAAAGTGGGCATGTTTATGTGAAACCTGGTGATTTGGCAACCCAGCCTCTTCCTGTTTGTGGTTCTACTTTATTTAGCAGACACTTGCTAAGGTCACTGTACTGGTCAGCATTGAGCTGGTGGAAGCAGAAAGATCACCGAGGACTTCATATGGGAGCTTTTGATAGGCCAGGCCTGGGAGTAGAATGTGTCACTTCTACTCCTATTTCATTAAGTACAGTTCAGCCTTATGGTCACACCCATCTACCTTGAAGGCTAGGAAATGTAGCCCAGTTCTGTGGTTGGCAAGAAGAGGAAATGGGTTTCCTGAGGAGCTAGCTGCCCTCTGTCATTTGAAATTTTGTTAAGACCATTAAAGGTCACTTTAAAAGTAACACCATCACTCGTACGCTGTGCAGATCATGAATGTGTTTTTACCTCTGAGGGCAACTTTCTTTTTTTTTTTTTTTTTTTTTTTTTTTGAGACAGAGTCTCGCTGTGGCCTAGGCTGGAGTGCAGTGGCCGGATCTCAGCTCACTACAAGCTCCGCCTCCCGGGTTTACGCCATTCTCCTGCCTCAGCCTCCCCAGTAGCTGGGACTACAGGCGCCCGCCACCTCGCCCGGCTAGTTTTTTGTATTTTTTAGTAGAGACGGGGTTTCACCGTGTTAGCCAGGATGGTCTCGATCTCCTGACCTCGTGATCCGCCCGTCTCGGCCTCCCAAAGTGCTGGGATTACAGGCTTGAGCCACCGCACCCGGCCCGAGGGCAACTTTCTTGATGCCCTCTGAAGGGCTTCTGATGGCCTAGGGTAGGTGTTTCAGTGGCATTGTCGCACATCGTTTTGAAAAGTGCTGTATCATAGGCAACTTGGAAGGTAAGAAGGTGCTGTACTTAGAAGAACGGTTAGACAACTCAAAAATTGAGGACAGGCGTGTGGACACTACCTGGGAAGACTGTGAGCTAAATTGCTTCATGGAAGGTGGACATGGAATGAAAAGTACTATTTCTGACTCATAGTGTGTATGATTTCGTGTGTGAGTCATAAAGTTTATTCAGGCAGATTGACCAAAACTTGTAGGGGGTAGGGATTTTCTCATTGGGAAAAGAAGAGGGCTGTCTTGTCTGGGGGATGCCCTATATCCTAGCACACATGGGAATTAGAAGCTAATCAAAGAAATAAAGAATTAATGCTGGAGGAGGGAAGCCTCACTCTTACAACGTGGGAGAAATTGGTCAGATGTGCTGGAAACATACTTCTGCATCTGGGAGGAAAAAGAGAGGTAAAAGCTGGGGAATGGGGTTAGTGCCAATCCTGCAGTCTGACTGAGGGAATGAAAAGAGACCCAGGGGATTGGGCAGGGGGGAGGCAGGTGACCTGTCCCTGGGATAAGCCCCTGGCAGTGCCAGTCTCTTGGTGGTGGGCACCCCCATGTGCTCTTTTTTTCTACGTGATGTGGGCAGGTTCCCCAACCTCTCTGCATCTCTGTGTGTAAGAGTCTGTGAGATGATGTGTTCACAGAGCTGTGCACATAGTAGGGGCTTCATGAAAGTTTCCTCTCCCATCTTCTGTGCAGCTACTCACCAGCCCCATTGTTGGGGATCGTTGTCTCCATAATTGGCTATGAGTAACTGGGGAGATGTTCTCCCCTATACAATGCAACTTCATGACAAAAAGAAGCTCAGCCCCCTTCATCCCTAAAGATTCATTGGTGCAGTTTCTTATACTAGAGGTTAGATAAAACTGAGAAGGAGAACTTCCATTGTCATTGACTTTTAATTCTAGAAGTTCTTGTTCTCCTACCTTAGCTTTGGATGTTGGGCAGTGGGGCAGCAGGCTGGTCTTGTGAAGAAAAGTTCTGTGGTACGTAAGAGTTACTGACTTGTTCTTCAGCATTGCATTTCATGAGATCCTCATAGCAGCTCTCTGAAGTTCAGGGAGGGGAAGGAGGCTTGTCACTGATCTTATAGATGAGGAAACTGAGTCACAGATCAGGTACATGACTTATCCATTGCAGGCAAGCCCAGGACTAGACAATAGGCCTGTTCCACAGTAGTGTTAAATGGGCATAGGTTTATTCTCGGAAATAGCTAATGTCCCCTGGCCCTTAAATTCCTTCACAAGGAGTTAGCATCAACTGTAGCAAAGGAAATGGAGTCAGGTTATAGGAGGAAGCTCAGTAGCTGGGTGACTAAAGCCCAGGTTCGGAACCGTGTTTCCCATCACTTAACATGGTTTCTGAGCTTTGAAGAACTTTTTTCGTTTGATAGGTGCTTGCTTGGCAGGAAGAGGGGGACAGTGATCACCTTTTCAAAAAAAATTTTTGAGATTTTCTTTGCAAACTCTTTGTACTGAAGGAAGAAAGCAAAAGGAGCAAAGAGTTGGAGATAAAAGCACAGGAACCTTTCTTAAAGTGGAAGTTGTCTTCTCATATCTTCGCCATCCCTCATTCCCTTTTCCTGCTTTAGAAGTATTTCAACATCCTGTGCCTATAGATACATATATTTTTATTTACTTACTATATTTTGGAAAATGGCTCGTATAATTTTTCCCAAGAAGTCAAAATGTGGGAACTAGGGACCACCCACCTCTTGTACCCAGTTGGGACTCTTTCTGGGTCACTGCTTTTCATGTAATTCATGCTAAAAAGTTACACTGAAGGATATGGATGGACCAAAGCTGTATGGGTTTCTTACAGCAGGCCTGGGTAGAGAGACTTGGTATAAGAAACCCACCTTGATTACAAGAGCCAGAATGGAACACTGAAAAAGGAAAGAATGTCTACCCAGTGTCACAGGATTACTTTTGTGGGTGCTAAAACATATCTCAAAGTAGCCCTTTAGTCACCTAATAAAAGATGGAAAATATTTATTCCACGTGTACTGCTGGAATCCATGTATTTTAATATGACACCTTTGATATATTTGGAGGGAGGTTAGGAAAGATGTTCTGTGTTTTATTTCTTCTGAACCTTTTTAAAAGTTTCTGAACTGCTTAAATGAACCTACCTGTAGACTAAGTGTGTTAGGAAGCTGATTTAGCTACACTGAGCTCTTCCTCTCCCTTGCTTCCTCCTCAGGTTCTAGAATACAAGCTCAGTACTTTCCTGCCTTCCCTCTATTGCCCTGGGAAAGATAGTAAGTAAATAGTGTCTGTTGCCAAAGGGATAAGAATAAACATAGGCTGGATCACCAAATGGTGCTGCATTTTATTTGTATGGTGTCAGAGACACTGGCTGCTTAGATGGCATCGCTGAGGGAGATCCCCAGCATGAAGCAGAGAAGACAACTTGGAGTTTGTCAGGATACCCAGGGTCATTGCCGGTCAGAGAGACTGACTAACAATTACCAGACTCACAAGAGACAGATAAATAACAAGAGGGTCCTTGACCAATAAGGACTTTCCCCACCTTAACAAAATCTTCATGGGAAGCCCACTTGTTATAGGAGGATTGATTGGTGTATTAGTCTGTTCTCACCTTTCTATAAGGAAATATCTGAGACTGGGTCATTTATTAAGGAAAGAGGTTTAATTGACTCATAGTTCTGCAGGGCTTGGGGGGGCCTCAGGAGACTTACAATCATGGTGGAAGGCAAAGGAGAAGCAGGCACCTTCTTCACAGGGTGACAGGACGGAGTGAGTGCCAGCAGGGGAAATGCTAGACACTTATAAAATGATCAGATCTCATGAGATTCACTCATTATCAGGAGAACAGCATGGGGGAAACCGCCCCCGTGATCCAGTCACCTCCTACCAGGTCCTGCCCTTGGCATGTGGGGATTATGGAGATTATAATTCAAGACAAGATTTTGAGTGGGGACACAGCCAAGCCATATCCGTTGGTAAGTACCATGTGAAAGCAAGTTAATGGCCCATGTCAGAGAGCTAAAACCATTTGTTTTAGTTCTGTGTGGCCTGTAGGGAATTTCCTAGTCAGTCAGCACAAGAGATTTAGTGGTTCAGCAAAGTTCCACATACTAGGGCCCTTCATTTCCAGATACTGGGAGTGTCTAAAGGACAAATTTTGTAATGTCAGATAATGTAAGAGAATAGCCTCTGGTGACAGGTGATTGAAATAGATAATTTCTGAGTCCTTTCATTATTTCCTATCTGTTTCTTAATTTGTGAAATAAAAGTCAAGGGTTATCTAAGGAAGAACACTAAGTTATGACTAGTACTTTCATTTGTTGAATAAATACATGTCTGGTGTTCATTATGTCATTTAACTTTAATTTTTTTTTTTTTTTTTTTTGAGATAGGGTCTCACTCTATCACCCAGGTTGGAGCACAGTGGTGTGATCTCAGTTCACTGCAACCTCTGCCTCCTGGGTTCAAGTGATTCTCCCACCTCAGCCTCCTGAGTAGCTGGTACTACAGATGTCAGCCACCACACCCAGCTAATTTTTGTATTTTTAGTAGAGACTGGGTTTTGCCATGTTGGCCAGGCTGGCCTCGAACTCCTGACCTCAAGTGATCCACCTGCCTTGGCCTCTTAAAGTTGGGATTACAGGTGTGAGTCACTGCACCCAGCATTAACTTTAAATGTGGATACTTTTAATCTTTGGTTATGGTTTGTTAGGTGCTGCCACTGTGGGTCACTGTCTTATCCTTCCCGGTAGGGAGAGAGAGGTATGGCTGCTCTTCTGATTTTCACCTCCTCTTACTAATTTACCCTGTGGTGGGACACACATAAACTGATAGTGTTGTTTCATGTCAAGTAAAAGCAAATAGCCAACTTCCTCGTTTGACTGAAACTCAACGTGTCACTTTCTACCTCTTTTCTTAGTCCTTAAGGACTTCTGTTATCTGTTAGTCTGCAGGCTCTTAAGGTCGGACTCTGTCTTCCCTTCATCTTTGAAGCTTCTACTCTTGCGCTTCCCTCTTGACGTAGGCCCTGAATCACTGTTTCGTTGACTAGGAGAGCATATGAACTGTTTGTGCAACCTCTCAAGCTCTGTTAGAAATGGAAGATGATCATACATCTTGTGGCACCCCTTTTTCCCAGATCCCAAGCTTCTGGGCACCCTTTCTTTCTTCACCTCCACAGATGAATGTCGA
Organism: Colobus angolensis palliatus; assembly: GCF_000951035.1. Taxonomy (NCBI): domain Eukaryota; kingdom Metazoa; phylum Chordata; class Mammalia; order Primates; family Cercopithecidae; genus Colobus; species Colobus angolensis. Next base: position 3,501,708 of record NW_012116599.1, on the reverse strand, counting down.
GGGCATTTCTAACACCAGGGCAACAGCTATGAGCACTTACGAGACCACAGGTTTGACTCCTGAATGAAGGAAGTCCTTATCCATGGTCTCTCTTTCCTGGCAGGCATCTTATTGCTATTTTGGAAATTTTTCTCTGGGCCATAGAGGTTTGAACCAGTCATGTCTAGGAGTGTTTGCTTTCTCAGGAAAAGCAGCTCTGTTAAAGCCATTGTTTTAAAAAGTCACTTGGAGCATTAAAAACCTTCGAACATCCATTCATAGTGCTAAAATTTAGGAGTGGTTGGGGCTCCAGGCAAGCAATATTGAATTAAATGTGTGGAGCACTTTAAGACAGCATTTGATTGTACATTTAAAATAGGGAATGCAAATCAAAATTCCTCCTGGGTGCTTTAAATCATACATTATATGTGCAGTATTTTCAATTAGCTGCAGAAAAAATTATGTTCGGTGTGGCTCTATTTTTACAGCTGGGAATTGCTCAGAGAACACAATTGACTATTTCATACATGTGAGATTTATTTAAATGACTCGTGGGGCATTTGCAGTTTAGCCAATAATTTAAAATATTGTTGCAGTGTGGCAGGTAAAACTAGGAAATCATTTTGCATTCCTGAAGAGGTGTTCCAAGCTCAGCAGCATGTTATATTAATTGAAGAGAGGCAAACAGGGAGTGAGATCAGTGTTGAGTCTTAGTCTTTCACATTTCATTCCTGGGTTTTGCCCCACCATGGAAATATATGGGATGGTGCTTTCCAGAAGGACCCAAAACACGAAGGTGTTGTCTTGTTTCTATTCTGTTTTTATATGCCAAACACAAATGAACGGTCAGACCAGATATGAAAAGACCCATCCATCCCCCAACTCTCTTCTGACTCCTCTACCTTCCCCTCCATTCTTCGTACCATTTCACTTCAGATGTCACCTAGAATACTGATGCAGAAGGCTAAGCTGAGACTCTCAGGATAGACAATTCAACCTTTCCATGGTGGTTCATAAATATCGCTAGGGATTTGGAATGCATGCTCCCACTAAAATGACGTTGTAAATGGCAGTTAAGTGATACCATATTAAAATGGATCGTTACTTGGGTGATTCAGACAAAGTATGGGTTAACTAGGCATTTTGAAGGCAGAATTAAAATGCTAACCACCAATTACTAACCTTCCTCTGTAATAGTGGTTCCCAACCAGGGATGATCCTTCCTGTTTCCCTCAAGGACATTTGTCAGTGTCTCCAGACATTTGGCACATCTGGGTGGGGTGCTATTAGCATGTCTTGGGTAAAGGCCAGGAATACTGCTAAACATTCTACAATACACAGGACAGCCCCCTACAATGAATAATTATCTAGACCCACATGTCAAGAGTGACAAGGTTGTGGAACTTTGCTCTAGAAATAAGTATGCATTCTTTTTTTTTTTTTAAAAAAAAAGACTTCCCCAAATATTTGAGACCATACCTGCTTATAAGATGGTGGCTACTGTAATTGACCTTAATACATGATGGCAATCAACAGATCATTGAAAGCTTTCCTTTTCCTCAATACCTCCATTATATATCGAGCACTTCAATGTCCATGTGCCATGCTGGAGGCTGGGGTGCCATGGTGAACAGGATGGACAAGGTCCCCAGTGGGCTCACAGGCACAGAGACAAGGGAAGATGACAGTGATCCAGTCAGAGGGAACATAGGCATGAAGGCCTGAGGCTGGGAAGAACCAGGAATGTTCTGTGATCTGCAAGGATGACAGAGCACTGTAGTCCGCACCTTATTGGTGGCCTAAGTTACCTGCAGTCTGAAAATTGGTACATGCAGTACAGTAAGATGTTTTCAGAGAGAGATCACATTCCAACAACTTTTATTACAGCATATTATCCGTATGTATAATATATATAACAATATGTTTTTATTATTATACTATTTTATTGTTGTTCATCTCTTATTATGCCTAATTTATAAATTCAGCTTTATCATAGGTACTTATGAACAGGAAAAAACATAGTGTATATAGGATTCCACACTTTTCATGGTTTTGGGCATCCACTGAGGGTCTTAGAATGTATTTCCTGTGGTTGAGGGGGGCCTGCTGTCTGTGGAAAAGGAAGCCAAATCCAGACCAGGCAGGCCGACTCAGAGGCTATGGAGAGAGGGTGCTGAATTTTCTTCAAGAGCGTAGAGAAGTCATCGGAGGGATTGACTCAGGTTTTGCAGTCACTGGGGCAGTGCAGGCAGAGAGTTGGGTCTAGGAGACCAGTGTCCTCCTCCGGAGATGCTGGTGGCTTGGGCTGGGGATAGAGGAACTGGAGAGGGGTGGATCATTCAAACGATAGAGAGCTTTTTGCTTGTTGATGGTTCTGTGGGATAAGGGAAAGGATGAAGGACAGTTTCCAGACTTTGGCTTAGGTTCTTGGATGGATGGTTGGTGGTGTCGCTTAGGAAGATGTGGAGCCTGGGAGAACAGCAGGGTTGGGGTGGGGAATACTTTTTCCTCTCATCGTAGTTTTCTATGATAAAGGGACTTCTATATATCTTTCTACCCTTTTTTGGAGAAGCACTGTGTTTTAGAGTCTGCTTGCAAAAATGGAAGATTTTCCTCCTGGATTACCTCACTTTCCAGTTACCATTGTAATAGGCTTTCCAACGGAGCTCGGATTTATTTCTAAATGATCTCTTTGAGCAATGATCAAGCATTTTCTATATGAGGTATTTCATTCATCTAAACAAAACTGTGATGAGAGTTGGCCTAAACTCTGGACTTCTATCATGGAGTCTGTTGACCACTGAGGCAGCGCTGGTCTGGCTTTGATGCACTAAAACTTCTTTAAAAATTATGTTAATGTAATCCCACCCTATTTCAGTTTCAGGCTGGTATGAAAACACTTCCTTATTCATGAGGTTGGCAGCCTTGGAAAGAACACAAGGAAAATCGCCAGAGCCTGACGCCCATTTCCTCAGTCGCCAGTGACCATCAATCATTTCTTGAGCCCATCACCAGGGCTGTTGATGGAGTCACAGGGCTGAGCTGCTTCCCCCGGGGAGGGCAAGGCCTCTCAAGTCACCTTCCCTGAGGACCTGTGACCAGATGTGAAAGTCTGATAAAGTCATATACTAGAGATCCTTGACTCCCTCTAATAGCAAAGAAATAAAGGAAATTGAAAAAAGACCAAAAGTCTTAAAGACAGCTTTAAACATTTGTTTTGATTTTTAGAAATTATAATATTTGAACATTTTGCACTTGAGGAAATGTTAAGCTAGACTGTAGCATAGACCTTCAGTGGCTAAAGAGAGGACCCCAGGCCTTCATGATGATGGTGGTAAATGGGGTAACAGCAGAGGCCAGCTTTGAGTGGGGCCTCAAGAACTGTCCTAAGAACCTGAGATGTAGTACTTTTTAAAATCCTCATAACAACTCTTAAAGTAAGAACTACTATTACACCAATTTTCAGATGGAGGAGCTGAGGCACATTGAAGGCAAGCACTTGTCAAAAGTCATACAGTTAATTGGCAGTGGAGGTGACATCTGAACTTGGGTAGTTTGTCTTAGGAACCTGCAGGGACCATGTATAGTGTCCTAAATCCTTTTGTTAATTTTTTATGGAATAAGAATTAATACTGTTATAAGTCAAATAATTATGAAAATGTACAGTTATGCAAGCACACTAAAACTGTAGCTATTCTTTTTAAAAGGACCAAAAATATTACATTTTTGCATAATTGTACATTTGCAGTACAGGGAAAAGTAAGAAATAAAAAGATCTGTCTTAAGGTACATTGGCATTTGTTTGCTGACTAAAATTTTACAGTAGGGCTTTTTTTGGTTGTTATTTTGAGATAGTTATATATATTCACATGCAGTTGTAAAAAAAATAGTAATTCAGAGAGCTCCCATATACCCTTTACCTGGTTTCCTGCAAAGGCATTGTCTTGCATAACTGTAGTACAGTACCACAACCAGGAAACTGACATCACACAATCCACCCACCCTGTTCAGATTTCCAGGTTTACATGTACTCACTAGGGTGTATGTATTTACTTCTATGCAGTTTTATCACATGTGTGGACTTGGATGGGGTACCACCACAGGCAAGATACAGAACGGTTCCACCACAGGGACCCCTCGTGCCTCCCTTTTACCGCCACACCCACCCCTTCCCTCTCTTGTTCTCTTAACTTCTGGTGACTACTGATCTGTTCTCCATCTCTGCACCTTTGTTATTTCAACAGTGGTATATACATGGAATTACACAGTATGCATCCGTTTGAAGCTTTTCCATTCAGCATAATTCTTTGAAATCCAGCCAAGTTGTTCAGTGTATCAGTAGTTTATTTCTCTTTATTACTGAGCAGTAGTCTGTGGTATGAATGTACCGCAGTTTGTTTAACCATTCACCCACTGAAGAACATCTGGGCTGTTTCCACTTTGGGGCTATTAGAAAATAAAGTTGCTGAGAACATTGGTATACAGGTTTTCATGTGGAATGATTTTCATTTCTCTCTAATAAATGTCCAGGGTTGCTGGATTATACAGTTAAGTGCATGTTTAGTTTTGTAAGAAATGGCCAAACTTACATTAAAAATAAATAAATAATAAACAGAAACTACCAAACCAATTTTTTTTTTTGAGATGGAGTTTCACTCTTGTCACCCAGGCTGGAGTGCAATAGCGCAACCTCGGCTCACTGCAACTTCCATCTCCCGGGTTCAAGCGATTCTCCTGCTTCAGCTTCCTGAGTAACTGGGATTATAGGCAGCTGCCACCACACCTGGCTAATTTTTGTATTTTTAGTAAAGACGGGATTTCACCATGTTGGTGAGGCTGGTCTTGAACTCCTGACCTCCGGCTCAGGTGATCCGCCTGTCTTGGCCTCCCAAAGTGACGGGATTACAGGCATAAGCCACCTGACCTACCAAACTGTTTTCTAGAGTGGCTGTGCCATTTTATATTCCCACCAGCAATGTGTGAGTGATCCAGTTTCTCTGCGTCCTCACCGGCAACTGGTGTTGTCACTAGTGTTAGCCATTCATCTGGACATGTAGTGACATCTCATTGTGGTTTTAATTTGCATTTCCCCAATGGCTAATGATGTTGAACATCTTTTCATGGACGTATTTGCCATCTATACATCCTCTTTAATGGACTATCTGTCCATGTCTTTTATTTCCTAATCCGATTTTTTTATAGTTGGGGTTTAAGAGTTTTCTATGTAATCTAGATACTAGTCCCTTGACAGATATGTGATTGGAGAATATTTTCTCCTAGTCTCTTCATCATCTTTGCGGGATCTTTTGCAGAGTAAAACTTTCCATTTTGATGAGGTTCAATTGATCAGTTTTATAGTTTATCAGTTTTTCCTTTTATGAAACTCAGGCTCTTAATGTCAACTCTAAGAAAAATTAGAGTTTTGATTCCTGCCTGTTGTCATGGGCAGTGCTGGATGTTGAGAAAGAGAGCCATGGAACAGGATAGACACTGGAGTGTGAATGATTTTTCCAACTTCTGTCTGGTTGGGTTCTGCGGTATGTCTTGATGAGCTGCGTATTTGTTGGGGTCATGGACACAGGGTCACCCTTGTCTTGCAAAGGCTGTAAGGTGATGATGGTATGAAAAGAAAAATATTTCCAGAATAATCCATGGTACCTCCCAACACAAGGTTTGTTTGCACTTGAGAGCCTCTATCTGGGACACTCTTCCCTGCCCCCATCACTCCACCCCTTTGTCCAGTCACATCCAGCCCATCCTCCGATGTCCGCCCACGTGGCTCTTCCTGGGAGCGCTTCCCTGGCCACTGCCTCTCACCCTGGCCCACATGTGCCTCTGCTTCCATTCTTACACACTCTCCTCAAGTTCAGAGCATTTGTAAAGTAAATATGTGAAAATGAAAGTAAATATCAATTAAGTAATAAGATGATTTGATTAAGGTCTGTTTCTCCTCTATACCAGGCTTCCCCAACCTTGGCACTACTGACATTTCGCTGGGTAATTTTTTTGTTGCAGGCGGCTGCCCTGTGCATTGTGGGTGCTGCTTGGCAGCATCCTTGGCCTTCTTCCCTCCAAATGCCATGGCACCACCCTCCCTGGCCCCCACCTACCAGATACCATAGCACCACCCTCCCTGGCCCCCACCCAGTGGTGAAAACCAAAAAAAGTCTTCAGATATTGACAAATGCTCCCTGAGGGACAGAGTCACCCAGGTGGAGAACTATGCCTTGAGACTCTGAGAGGTGGGAGGGCAGGTGCCAAGCCCCTTTTCATGCCTGTTCTCTCCCTAGCATCCCAGCACAGGGCCTGGCACCACGGTGCTTCATTAATATTTGTAGGATAAATGAAGGGATAAACCAACTTAATAGGGTACACTTGTTTACACGGCAACCTTGGAAATACTACCCTGACTTCAAAGGAACAAAGTGGGTTTTTTTGGGCACTTGGGCCCCAGGAATCTTGAGTCTTCTGTACGCTGTTGGGTGTGGGTTTCCTTGCCCTTCTGCCTGGCTCACTGAAATAGGAACGCAGGAGCTGCTGAGTTCCTGCCTGATAAAACCCGACATCCTCCATGAACACTGCCAAAGCGGAGTTCTCACAGCCCAGAAAAGGCGTCTCTGTTTATCCACAAGGCGTGGACTCCCCTTGTGAGAAGAAGAGGGCCGCCCAGCGGACAGAACAGGCCCTCCTGCAGGTGGCCTTTCTGGGGTGATTTGCACAGGGTGGTTTGGAGACCTAATGCAGCGTTCACTTGCTGATTCTCCTTTCCCTCTAGCTGGGCCTTACTCCCTTTTCACGAGGGACAGGGAAGTAGGGGTTTGGGCTCCGTTTTGCCTAGCTAAGCAGGTAACTGAGTAGAACCGGTTTAGAAAGCTCCCAGGGAGTAAGAACAGTGGTTGTAAGAATAATTTAGGTTATATGTGAATGTTTTAGGTTTTTCTCTCAGTGCCTGGCTGTTCTGTTTCCTGAACCTGAATGATAGAGCTGGCTTTGGCTTAATAAGAAAAAGGCAGCCTGTAAGGAGTGACCAGGCGGTGGGTGAGGAGGACTGATAATGCCATCCATGGTTCCCTACTGCTGCTTTGTGGGTTTCAGGAGATGCACTGCGTCAGGAGGCTGGGGCTCCTCTATTCCTGCAGAGGAACAACTGCCCAGTCACTCAACCTAGGGTTCACACCTTCCCCAGTGCTTCTTGCCAGAGGCTCAGCGTGGTATGTGCATGTCCACCTCTAGCTGCCAAACTTCTCAACAGGCTGTAGATGAACCTGGGTTGACAAATTGGATAAGGTGAGCTAGATGAACCTGAGTTGACGAATTGGATAAGGTGGGCTGACAGGCCAAAGCTTCAATTACCGGTACCATATCCTTTCCTTTCTAAGATGCACAAAAGTAACTGGCTTCATTCCTTCTTCTCCCAAATAGAGAAGGCTTGACTTGAAAATTCCAGGGAGTGGCCACGTCAGGTGACTCACGCCTATAATCCTAGTTCTTTGGGAAGCCAAGGTGGGTGGATCACTTGAGGTCAGGAGTTCAAGACCAGCCTGGCCAATATGGTGAAACCCCATCTCTACTAAAAATACAAAAATTAGCCGGGCATGGTGGCACCCACCTGTTATCCCAGCTACT
>NW_012116599.1:3427945-3493953 GCF_000951035.1 Colobus angolensis palliatus | reverse complement strand
AAGAAGAAGAAAATTCCATGGAGAACCACTGTGTAAATTGGTACCAGTGCAGTCATTGATTTAATGAGAAACAATCTAGGACTTCAGACGGAGACTTTGGTTTTAAACTAAGGAAAATCAGAGGTATCAGTGTGTGGCACCTGGGGGGAGAGTGGGAATGTGTGTTCTCTTGTGCCCTGGAGGAGGCTTTCTTTATCTTGGCACTACTGACATAACTCTTTAGTGTGGGGGCTGTCTTGGGTACTGGAGAAAGTTTAGCAGCATCCCTGGCCTCCATCCACTAGATGCCAGTAGCACCTCCTTCCCAGGTGTGCAACCAAAAATGTCTCCAGACATTGCCACATCTGCTCTGGGGGCAGAGGGGCAACATCACCCACTACCAGTTGAGAACCACTAGAGTAACAAACATTATGTTCAATTCTAGTGCCTTGTAAAACTGGTCACTTGTTTACTTTGAGTTCTCGATGATTTAAGCAAAGGATAGAGAGGTAGAAGGAAGACAGTGTTTCTTCACCTTTTTTTCAGTTGACCCTTTCAACTCTGTCACAGGATGCAGTGTGGCATACAGAGCACTGGCTTTTAGGCATCAGGTCTTTTTACCATGTACCATTTATACAGTCTTGCCAGAGTCTAATTTTTCTGGGCCCTGGTTTTTATTATCTATAAAATATAAATAACTAACGCCTACTTCTTCAGTTGAGGGTTAAACTGGATGTTGAAAAGGAAGCTCCAGGTACAGTGTCTGTCATATAGTAGATGTCTTACTCTGTTTTAGTCTGTAACAGAATACCACAGACCAGGGAGTCTATAAAAAACCAATTTATTTCTCACTGTTCTGGAGGCTGGGAAGTCAAGGATCAAGGCACCAGCAGGTTCAGTGTTTGGTGAGAGCCTGCTTTCTGGTTCGTAGATGTTACCTTCCCACTGTGTCCTCACACGGTGGATGGGACTAGCTAGCCTTCTGAGACCTCTGTTATAAGGACACTAATTCCATTCATGAGGCTTCACCCTCATGATCTAATTACCTCCAAAACACCCAGCTTCTAATACCATGGGTTAGGATTTCAACAAATGAATTTGGAAGGACATAGTTATTCAAACCACAGCAGCAGGCATTCAATAAATGATGGCTATTATTCTTAGAGGACTTAAGAAGGTATTCCACAAATTTTAAGCAAACTGGAATTTTTTTAAAAGTTAGCAATAACAGTTGCTGCTGATACCTAAAATAGTAATGAAACAGTTACTTTCCATGGAATTACAATTTATTTCATAAACCTATATTGAGTTACTACTATAGACTAGGTACTATGCTAAACACAGAGAATAAAAAAATTAAGTCATAATCCCTATCATTAAATATCTAATATGTAGATTTGGCCACATAAATAGGTCAAATCCTGTTCAGCAACATAGCACCACCATTTACTGAAACAACTCAACATGAAATGGTCTGTGGGTTGTAATGGGGTGTAACATTTATCTTAGTGTATATAAGTGTATAATAACACTCTATTATTTTTCAACTATTTCTCCTTTTCCAATAAATACTATTTTTATTAAAGTTTATGATCCTTTGATTTAGCCACTGTTGTGCTCCATAACCTCCTCTCCTCCCGTTTAGAACACATTTCAGCTATTCCAGAGTATAAGTTCCTGATAAAAGGAAAAGGGTTCCTTGTTGTAAGTGGCTATTTCATTACAGAAATTTTGAAGGATACATGACAGTATACAGAATAATAACTAATATTCATATTCCCACCACCAGAAATAACTATATAGATATTTTAATATCTGTCCTGTTAGTCTTTTTTGTGCCTGTGTATAATTTTTACGTAGTTAATTATACTGTAGATTTTTTCCAATTAAGATACATCCAGAATATATTACCATGTCTTTAAGTTTTCTTCAGAGATAGGTTCTTAACAGCCAAAGAATATTGTGTTGGATGAATGTCATTAACTGTTCATTATTGTTGGACATTTTAGGTTATGTTCTTCCAGAAGCAATCCCTGAGCCAAGGGATTCATTAAGGAAATGCTTCCAGGTGAAACAGTAAGGGAAAGGGAAAAGTGGGAATTAGAAAGGGAAGAAACCAAGCAAGAAATATCAGGCAGAGTCCCACATTCAGAGCTCATGGGGAGCTCTGGAGAGTCAGTGAACAACCAGACCAGTAGTCAATGGCTGTTAGTCCTCAAGAAGGGAATGGTGTTTGTGAACTCTTAACCGCTTAAGGCCAACTAAGAAAGTGGCCTTCAACTCCCTCTAGTAATTGTCCGAGGTAACAGGTATAAACCGTTAGCAACAAAGCACACAGAAACTAGGGGATAAGTGCACAAAGCTGGTAAAAGGTCACCCACAGTGTCCCCTCCATTGGAGATTTAATTTGCAATTATAATTGCTGTTGCTATTACATATTGCAAAGAATATTGCAATGCTTTTGCTACTGAAAATAATAGTAAACATTTTTGGACTGGAATCTTTTTTATTATTACGTTAGGATTGATTGATAGAAGGGGTATTAGTGTTCCAATAGGTAGATACATTATTAAGATTATTTATGCATACTAGGGATTGCCTTTAAGAAAGATTTTTTAAAAATCAATTTACACTTCTGGCACTTGATACTCATTTTTTTATTGGCAAGAATCCAGAGAGTGTTAGTTTCTCGTCTCTGAATTGAGGGCCCATAGGCATATGAGGGTTATTCTAAAGGATCAGAGAAATCATGTTCATGGCCTAGTTTTGAGTATAGATTGATAAATAATATCTCAAAATATGATTTTTTAAAATGTATCTAGATACTGATAAAAAGAATTTGCATTTTATTAACATGTTTAAGAATTCATGGTTGTATTTTATTATGTATTTTTACAAATACTAAAAACATACATGTGTAATATTTTTTATGTCTAAAAAAGGTACTTCTGTGTCTCTTATTGAAGAGAGAAATTAAAAAGGTACTTCCTTGTTTCTAAAGATTGAGAACCATTGGTCAATATCACTGTAATGTCTTGGATCACCTCTTGGTTGTTGGATTAGGAAATCAGCCATTTGGACCATTACATCTTAATGACATGTCAAAAAGAAAAGTCTGTAGGACTTGATACGTAAGTAAACCAGATTTGATGATCTGTCAGCAGACTGAAAAACATATCTCAGCACTATTATAGGTTTTCTGGGGCACACTTACCTGCCTTCATTCCCACAGTAATGTACCCCTCAGTTCTCTTACAGAGACAGCAAAATGCACCAGCATTTTCTTAATCTATTTCTGAGTCTTAAATAGTCTAAGGAAGTTACAAAGATACAGACAGGGCTTCATCAAGGTAGCAGTGTTTGATTGTTTCCTTAGCTTGATTCCTGAGACTTTCTAAATAGTTGCTGAAATACAAATCAAAGTATTTCAGGTCTTGAACATTGAAGAAGACCAGAAGAAGAGAGCCAGCATTTACTGAACACTTGCTCTGAGCCAGGTATTAGGCTGGTTACTGTGTCTTTCTGTTTGCACCTATTGAATTCCCATGGCCACCCTTGAGATACGATTTCTGATGTCGCAGAGGACAAAGCTAAGATGGATAAAGATTGTGACTTGCCTTGGATCTCTTGGTTAATGGGCAGTAGGATTGGAATTTGAACCTTAGGTGTATTTTCCCGGAAACTTAGAGGAAAATAGAATAAATATCCTTTAATCTTGAATTTTAAAAGACAGACTGCTAACAAAACTCTAATCCCCTCCTTCCCTCTAGCCTTTTCCCATCAACCCAAAGAGATTTCAGAACGTATAATATGTGGATAAAAGGTACTTGACGTCAGAGTGTACTTCACAATAAAATATGTGTCTTTTTGTTGCAGGAACCATTTGGATGTTGCTGCCATACTTTTCAGCGGCTGAAAAGTTATTTCCTAAACATTTTTAGGTTCCTTTTTGGCCAAATTATTTAGCGTCATAGAATGAGCATACACTTTGAAGGCAGATAAAAATTTAAGAAAAAATTCAGATGTCTGTTTCTCCAGTAACCTGAAAGAACACATTTTAAAACTATCAAGCTGCTGTCTCCTTGATATGTTGGCATTTCCCGTTTGTTCTCTAAATTTTAAAGACGCTGAGTCATTTTGATAATAGTACACTTCCCAAGGATAACCAAGATGCACTTTAGTTTGCTTGTTCACCTGATTTGGTATCATAAGAAAATGTGGTAGGGCACGGTGGCTCAAGCCTGTAATCCCAGCACTTTGGGAGGCTGAGATGGGCGGATCACGAGGTCAGGAGATCGAGACCATCCTGGCTAACATGGTGAAACCCCGTCTCTACTGAAAAATACAAAAAACTAGCCGGGCGAGGTGGCAGGCGCCTGTAGTCCCAGCTACTCGGGAGGCTGAGGCAGGAGAATGGCGTAAACCCGGGAGGCGGAGCTTGCAGTGAGCTGAGATCCGGCCACTGCACTCCAGCCTGGGTGACAGAGCAAGACTCCGTCTCAAAAAAAAAAAAAAAGAAAATGTGGTAGATGTTTGGAAAATGGACATTATTTCAGTATTGCTTATACAGGTTTGAGAGACAGAGACCATATGTGAGGCTTAACCTCGATTACTTGTACATTAACAATTACTGTCAACTTACAGAGACAGCCTTAATCTCCAAGGGTCACCTCCTGAAGAGTCTCTAGAATGCCTCTTGCCAAACACCCTTAAGAGTGTTGGCAAAGTACTGTTGAGAAACATTTGGTCCGAATGCTGGACAGCACGATTCTACTTAAGGCCATTCAGAAGTCTCAGTTTGGCAGCCCCAAACCTTTCCTGTACATTTTTATTTATTCATTTATTTATTTTTGAGACAGAGTCTCACTCTGTCACCTGGCCTAGAGTGCAGTGGCACCATCTCAGCTCACTGCAGCCTCTGCCTCCCGGGTTCAAGAGATTCACTTGCCTCAGCCTCCCGAATAGCTGTCATTACAGGCATGTGCTGCCACACCCGGCTGATTTTTGTATTTCTAGTAGAGACAGGGTTATGCCATGTTAGCCAGGCTGGTTTCAAACTACTGGCCTCAAGCACGCTGCTCACCTCGGCCTTCCAAAGTGCTGGGATTACAGACGTGAGCCACTGTGCCCAGCCTGTACATTTATTTCTCTGGGAAGCTGTGACAGGAAAAGCTGTTGAGGGATGTCATGATTCGGACACAACATGCCTGCTGTTTTTCTCTACCTGCTCTAGCCCATGTAGATTAATAAGCGGTCTTAGGTTCCAAGAACCAGGATCCTAGCAACACGAGGCTAGAAGGATAGCAAGACTTTCCCAGTGCCTGAGAAGGTGTCAGCTTTCACTGAGGGGCAGGGAGGGGAGAGGCTGAGATAAATGCGGGGACTCTCCTTGCTGGGCTGTGTGTCAGTTGTTTATCGCTGGCATCTGCACTGTTAGGATTCCATTTTTAGGCTGGGCTTGATTCAGGAGACTCTCTGCTGTCACACGAGGGCAATCCACTTTGATTCTGCCAGCCCAGCTTTTAATGCTCAGCAGACTCCTTTTTCTCGTCATCCAACGAGCCTCCCTCCATCTAGATGGCCATGGGAGGCAAACCGATTCAGTGTCAGCAGCTGGTCTTTCATAATTTGATTTTCCAGTGATGTGTGAGCCGTCAGTGTAAAACAGTGTCAGCAGTCTGGCTTTCATAATTTGAATTTCAGTATTTGGATATAGTCCAGAGAGTGGTGCAAATGGACTTTGGATTTTCCTTATCACTGTTGCTCAGCATTTCCACAGTTAATTTAGAGTTTATTAGATAAGGGTGCTCAGTGCTACTGTTTCTCACTAAAAGGAACCAGAGCTCCCTAGAGAAGTGGCTGATTCCATCTGGAACGGAAGATACATAAAATGAGCCTAAACCTCTAGTCAAACCGGAAAGCAAGGAGGCTAACAAGACTTTAGGGTTGTATCAGAAGGTTTAAGAATCAGTGTGAAGAGGCTCATTTTGAGCATCAATAAGAATAATATTTGCAGTGGATCAAGACCCTTAAAGTCTGTTGAAAAACATGAGTTTATAGTGATACAGAAAATAAAACAAAACCCTCTGGTCAATCAACCTATTTTGAATTATTTTGAAAACTGTTAGATATGGGAAATGAATGAAGAATTTATCCTGCCCTTGTAACACAAAATAAACCTCAGGGCAACCAAGTAGTTGATTATGGAAAACTTCTTTTTATATAAATATTCTAATTAATAAGTAAGTAAGGAAGGTTAGAATTGTAACAGCACCCACGTTTGGTAACTTTTAATAAAACAGTGCACTTAGGCGGTCATCATGAGCAGCTGCTAACACCATAAAAAGAGACAGTCAGCTACTGTCTACTGATTTCACCACCGTCGACAGCACCTCTACAAAATATGCTTGCAAAAAGAGAAAATTGACTTGAATCTGATCAGTCCCTACGGTTGGGGTCAGCAGGCTTTTCACGTAGAGGGCCACATGATAACTGTTTTTGGCTTTGCAGGCTATACCATCTCTGTTGCAGCCAGGCACCTCTGCTCGGCTCCCTGTCATAGCACAAATGCACCCACAGACAAAACAAAAAGTGTGGCCAGGTCTGGCCCATGGGCCGTAGCTTGCAGACCCCTGCTCTAGCTCTAACGGTTTGCAGGAGGGACAGAAGACAGAGGAACTTGTTGAACAGCATCACATTAATGCAGTTAGTAAAATCTACCCTGGAGAAACTCTACAGGGCAAATAACCTGGTTTCTTCAACACAAAAATTCCAAGGGAAAAAAAAATGAAGCAACTAGGAGATGAAAAACAAAACAAAACAAAACAAAGGCAGGAGGTGTAACCAGTTGCAATGTATGGAGCTCACTTAGATTCTAATTCAAATATACTATAGAAAAAAGAAGACAATTAGAAAAAACATGAACCTGGACTAGATACTTAACGTGTTAAGGAGTTATTTTGCGGTGTGATAATGATGTTATGGATATATATATTTGAAATCCTTAGGCTTAGACTATATGTTGAAATTATTTTGAATTATATGATGTCTACAGTTAACTTCAAAATCATCTTTGATTTGAGTAGAAATAAACCAAGGCATGAGTTGATAATTGCTTTTTCTGTATGTTGAATATGGGCAGAGTATTAAATATTTGCATGTATTTGATAACTCCCATGATATAATGTTTTTAAAAATACACATTTTATAAAACATGATCACTTTAAACCTTTTATAGACAATGAGAGGGGATGGAAAACTTTTCCTTCATTAGACGCTTCTGTGTCCTCCCAAAATAGGTGTGCACCCTCCAGCTATGAATGGACCCAGAAGACTCTTTCCAGTGGTTTTTCCTACCAAACTGTCTGCCTACAACTTATTTATTTTGCTACATAGAGCAGACTAGTGTTATATTATTTATCGTTTGTTCATGTACTATATGTAAACTATTTTAGTTCATAAAAAGGAGAATTTGTTAGGTCGAAAATGAGCTTCATGTTTTGTGACTGTCTATCCTGGTCTCCACTGTTCAGTTGTTCAGCACCGGTTCCAGGCTAAGGGGTCTGGTCACAGGTGCTCAAGCAGCCTGGAGAGGTGATGGCAGTGGCGGCTATGGTGGGGTGTGAAGCAGCAGCAGGGAGCAGCGGGAGCAAGGCACGCTGGGAAGTGGGTGCGCCACCCATAAGGGGTGGCGGCTGTGCAGAACGTTTGCCGTGGGGGTGAGGGCCCAGTAGTACCAGAACTTTTATTCCTTTTCATTTTTCCTGAGAATAACCCTAATCCAGACTTGTGACTTTTTTGACTTTTAGTTGCTAAAATTATTTTTAGAACACTCTGTATTGCACAGCAAACACTTTCTGGATTAGTCCCACAGGTCAATCTCTGATTTTGTGTCTACCAATGAATGTAAGGCCCTAAGCTGACCCTGTGGGCACCAGGATTCTAAAGTCCCTGCTTTCTGTGAGTTTCCAGTCTACTTGGGAGGAAAGAAAACACACTTGGAAAACAACCAAAATGAGGCATGCAAATGGGAAATGCTATAGGAATCCAAAGAAGGGAATAAAGAACCCCATCTTTAACAATCAGGAAAAGTATCACACACACCGTGGAAGGAGTTGGGTAGAAGTGTGACGGTTGCTAGGTGGGGGCTAAGGGAGAGAAGCAGAGGTGCAGGCTTGGGTAAGCAAGCTCTATCAACAGAAACTATGACTCTTGAAAAAGAGAAGATTGGGTAGATTTTTGGAGACTAGTGCCCCTCCCCACCAGTGGATAATTTTTCTGAACAATGAATTGAAAACAGGTAGCAAACTGTTGAAAAGTATAGCACTGAAATTCAGCAGAGAGTTTGAGGATTTGAGCTGCGTATTTGAGCATCACCTGTGTAGAAGAGAGGGTGGACACCATTGGGTCTATAGAGAGTGGGTTCCTCTAATGTCTGCAATTGGCACGTGGTCTATTTATAAATGTTAGGGATATATTTTGAGTCTGGCATTTGCAAAACTACCATCCTATTATTTACTACGTTAAATCATGGTTAAAGCTCAAAGCAGTACCAAACTGTTTCATAAACATTCCCCATACTGGAAAGGAGAAAGGTTTGAAGTAAGAGAAACTAGAACATAGGGAAGGAGATACCCGACATTTGAAAGGATATGCCTGTGGCGATGGCTCTATTGATGGGCTTATGATCTTCCCTCCAATGACGGCCTGAGACTTACTTTTACTGTTGTGAAAACAATATTCAAGCAAACGATAATCTTCCATTTTGTTGCTATGCAGTACATTTGGGCAGCACTCATTTCTCTCTGATTTGAAAGTTTAAAAGTGTAATTTCTCTTAAAAAGGAAAATAAACAGGAGGTTTCTATGTACTTTCCATTATGGCATCTGCTTGTTCCAGAGATCAAGCATTTCAAAGCTTGAGAACTCCAACTAACTTCATGTAAGCGACTGTCTCTTTGGACCTGAGTGTGTTTCATTGTTAGGAATTATGCAGGCTTAAAGTAATTTATAGATCAACACCCCCTCTCCTGGCTACTGAACTTTGGAGAAAAATGAAAGCTTATTCTTAGACACGTATATAAGCCAGGTGAGTTTAGATGAGTGAGCATTTGGCCAAGGAGAAGTTGTGCTCAGCACATCAATCAAAAATAGCTCTGATTCCAAGTTCTGCGTAGCTCTAACACTGTCCCAGTGCACTTCTATGAAATTGTACATAGACAGCTCTCAAAAACTTCGCAAGTCCAAGAAACCCAGAAAAACACCCATAACAGCTTTCTTCCATGTCATAGTAAAACTGTTCTTTTAGCAAAAATTTATAACCAAGCAGAAGTCTTCTAAATAAGTTAGCTATTTATTTAGGAGACTGTCCTTGTGACTTTAAGACATTGGAGCTGTTAGATTTCTCATTGTCACTGATCCTTTCACCCTGTTTTTACAATGTTCTCTCTCTGTCTCTGTCTCTCTCTCTCTGTATATATATATAGATAGATAGATAGATATGGGTATATATATATAGAAAATATATATCTGTAGTATTTGAGATATATATATAGAAAATGTATATCTATATATATAGAACAGATATATATATATGTGTATATATATCTGTAGTATTTGAGATATATATATAGAAAATGTATATCTATATATATAGAACAGATATATATATATGTGTATATATATCTGTAGTATTTGAGTCTATCAACTTTAAGCTACCAGAGGCAAAACCAGTTTAATGTTCATGTCTTGTGAATCCAAATTCTGATATTTATTCAAATATTCACTAATCTAGGAGGATTTCTTTGGGGAGGCTTCAGGAATACAGATTATAGCGGGCTGAATGTAGATACCAGAATAGACTATAATGCAAGAGTCATCAACTGAGATGGATGAAGTTGGTCACTGGATTTGGCCATTTGCAACAAAGATTGTACACAATGTTTTATACTTGTGATGACTTTGTGCTATATTAAATTTTAAAGGGGATATTTATTGCCCAAAAGAAAGAAAAGGCAAGAGGGAAGAAGGAAGGGGAGAACACAATTTCTAGTTTTTAGATGAAATGAATAAAGCTTCCGCGGTCATGATTTGGATGCTCTCCAAAGTCCAGTAGGCTCCAGGAAACTCAAGGGATTGTCGTGGCATTAGAGCCAGGCCTAGGTGCCAAAGTCAAAATAGGCCACGCCGGCCAGTTGAGCCCAAGCGGGAGCAGCGTATGTAGGTCACTTACATGTTTTGAATTTAGACAGGCTGAGTTTTTACAACTGTTGTACAATTAAGCTCTGGAGAAACACGGCACATTCTAAATCTTTAGAAAAGCGCTTGTTTCACAACACATAAGAAACTTGCAGTGTCAAGTGGAATGATGGCCTCAGTGGTTCACGGTGGGGCCCTCTGTGTCGGGGAGCCGGGCAGGGAGTTGTATGTGAACCCACAGTCCTTCCTCAATGTAGTCATGGCTCTTCCCTCAGAGAGTGTCTTGAGCTGACCGTGAGGATCAGAATTAAACACAAGCATTTTCTTAGCCACACTCCATAAACACTATTTTGATGCAGTGAGAAATTAATTAATAAAAATAGAAAGTATTTACGAGCCGTCGGATCAATCTCACAAGAGTTTATTGAACATCTCCTACTCCCTAGGGTGGGATGCACAGCAAGAGCACAGAAAGGAAGGCAAGGAGACACCAAATACGGGGCCAGTTCTGCCTAACACTGTGGTTGTGCCCGTGCCTTCCCCCAGAGCACACAGAGACACGATTTCCCCCTCCCTCCAGGTCACCTGTCTCTTAGAAGGCTCCCCTTTGTTTTATTCTCTGCAGTCACCCCCAACCTCCCACACGTAACAACAGAGAGGGACACACTGACTCCACGGGAGACTTGTGCTTAGCAGGAGCTCGGGCCTCTCAGGGAAGAACTGAATTAGCAACATCACGAATGCTGCTTTTATTTCACCAGCTGCCACTGTTAAGTTCTTACTTAATGAAAGTATTTGCTTTTCCATAAATACATGTAAATTTCCTACCTCTTACTTGTCATAGCCAGAGAAAGCTTTGTGAGTGGTAATTAAGGAGGGAAGCTTCTTTAAAACAAATGACTGTAGTTGAGAACATCCATGTAAGCAACACCATCCTCAAAATTGATGAACTTACCAATTGTCCTACCCTACTGTAACTTTAAAGCAGTCGCCTAAGTTTATTTTAATTAATCATTCTTTAATTTTAAAAGCAGTGTGCTTATGGTAAAAGAATCAAGCACATGTGGTTATAAGATAATCATAGCAAGCCGAGGGATTCACTCCCGTGTTTGAAATCTTCCAGGGGTTTCTTGTGACCCTTGGAATGAAATCCCAGTGCCTTTCCAGGCTCTACAGGACCTTCCCAGATCTGAACTCTCCTTCAGCTTCACCCACCTGTCTCCCTTCTTGACTCCACGACCTTGACTTCACATCCACACTGGCCTCTAATACACCAAGTTTATTCCCACTTCAGGGCCTCGGCCCTGCTCTCCCTCTGCCCAGCGTACTGTTTACCCATCAGAGTGTGGCTGGCTCCTTCCCCCATTCAGGTCTCATCACCCACGTTCCTGCCATAGAGCTGGCTTCGTGACCACCCTATCTAATGACCACCTCTCGACCCCTCCAGCCCTTCATCCACTCACGTCCCTGTATTTTATATTGTGCCTTTTATCCTTTTCTGAAAATGCTTTATTGCTTGCTGGCTTATTTTCTGTCTCCCTTCTAGATTGTCAGCTCGGTGAGGGTGGGAGTCTTGTCCAGTTAGTTACGTCATATGCCTAGCACTTAGAAAAGGGCCCAACACACAGTGGTCCCTCAGTAAATATTGGTTTAATTGGATAAAAGGCACTTACGAGAATTAAATAATGATTAGACCAAGCATGGTGGCTCACTCCTTTAATCCCAGCACTGTGGGAGGCCGGATCACTTGAGGCAAGATATTCGAGACCAGCCTGGCAAACATGGTGAAACCTCGTCTCTACTAAAAAAAAAAAAAAACTGCCAGGCGAGTTGGCGCATACTTGTAATCCCAGATACTCAGGAAGCTGAGACGTGAGAATCACTTGAACCCTGGAGGCGGAGGTTGCAGTGAGCCAAGATTGCACCACTGCACTCCAGCCCGGGCAACAGAGTGAGACTGTCTCAAAAAAAATAAAAATAAAATAACCAAGAATTAAATACTGATTAGTATAGGACCTGGCACATTGTAAGGACCCAAGAGATGGAAGTTTGCTTCCTTTCCCTCTCCACCTCCCCAGCGTGTGTTTTGAAAACTGATTTAATTACACTGTTCTGTCTTAAATGTATTCACATGGCATTCAATTATGCTGAGGACAGTCAAGCATACCTAGGTGAGTACAAAATGGTCTCCTAGGCCAAGTACAGTGGCTCATGCCTGTAATCCCAGCACTTTGGGAGGCTGAGGCAGGCAGATCACTTGAGGTCAGGAGTTTGAGACCAGCCTGGCCAGCATGGTGAAATCTCATCTGTACTAAAAATACAAAAATTAGCCAGTCATGGTGGTTCACGCCTGTAATTCTAGCTACTCAGGGGGCTGAGGCACGAGAATTGCTTGAACCTGGGAGGCAGAGGTTGCAGTGAGCCGAGATGGCACCGCTGCACTCCAGCCTGGGCAAAAGAACGAGTCTCCATCTGGGAAAAAAAAGAAAAAAAGAAAAAAACAGAAACAAAAAAGTAGTAAAGTACCCACTTAAATATAATTTTAATTTTTTTTAACTTACTTTTTCAGGTCGTCCTTGGCGGAAGGAACCATGAACTGGCATCTCCCCCTCTTCCTCTTGGCCTCTGTGACGCTGCCCTCCATCTGCTCCCACTTCAACCCTCTGTCTCTCGAGGAACTAGGCTCCAACACGGGGATCCAGGTTTTCAATCAGATTGTCAAGTCGAGGCCTCATGACAACATCGTGATCTCTCCCCATGGGATTGCATCAGTCCTGGGGATGCTTCAGCTGGGGGCAGACGGCAGGACCAAGAAGCAGCTTGCCATGGTGATGAGATACGGCGTAAATGGTGCGTGTGCACGATTGCTCACTGGCGGGGCCTTTGCCTGAGTCTTGTGACCAGATGGTTTATGGCTTGGTTTTTGCTGACAGCCCCAAGAAGCAGAGCAGCCAGAAGAGGTTTTGCTGGTGCCACTTGGGGCTTGGGGTCAGTCTTTTCTCAAGAACTAATAGCGTGGTGCTGGCAGTTAGAACTAAACTCTGGTCCCTTTTCTGTACTTTTGGAGCTTGGGGTCTGTCACTAGGTCTCCCTTCCCAAGGCTCCAGTCCTCATCCCTGCAGGGGACACTTCCTGGCTCACCACCTCCATGGCGCCCAGGGCTGAGTTGCACTGTGGTTGTAGGTGTGCTTGTAAAGCATGTGAGAAGAGCTGGGAAGGGGTGGCTGTGGGGGGCCCAGGGGTCTTGTGGTGGTGGAGCCATCCTGGGTCCTGATTGTGGCGGTGGCCACACAAATCTACACAGACCCCCCTCCCCAAGCCTACAACAGGAGTATATGGAAAATGAGTGAAGTCTGAATGCACCCTGTGGACTGACCTGATGGAAATTTCCTGATGCAACGACAGTACCATTGGGAAGACTGGGTGAAAGGCACGTGGGACTTCCCTGCATATTGTTTTGCCATTTCCTATAAATCTATAATTATTTCAAAATATAAAGCTAAGCAAAGACTTGGAACCAACCCACATGCCCATCAATGATAGATGGGATAAAGAAAATATGGCACATATATACTGTGGAATACTATGCAGCCATAAAAAAGAGTGAGTTCATGTCCTTTGCAGGGACATGGATGAAGCTGGAAACCATCATTCTCAGCAAAGTAACCCAAGAACAGAAAACCAAACACTGCATGTTCTCACTCATAAGTGGGAGTTGACCAATGAGAACACATGGACACAGGGAGGGGAACGTCACGCACTGGGGCCTGTCGAGGGATGGGGGCAAGGGGAGGGAAAGCATTAGGACAAATACCTAATGCATGTGGGGCTTAAAACCTAGATGACAGGTTGATGGGTGCAGCAGAGCACCATGGCACATGTATACCTATGTAACAAACCTGCACGTTCTGCACATGTATCCCAGAGCTTAAAGAAAAAATATAGATAGATAGATAGATAGATAGATAGATAGATAGATAGATAGATAGATAGATATGTAGCGAGAGAGAGAGCTAAAAAATTGTTTTAAAGTAAGGCCCAGTGAAAAAGGTTTAGTTTGATTTAACGAAAAACCTTTCTTAAATGACCCGTTTAACTGCACGAGCTTCATCCTCTGGCACTGTTTTGCTTCAGCTGAGGGGTCTTGCCCAGAGGCGTGTCCTGCCTGCTGTCTCCCTGACTGCAGCACGCAGTGGAGCAGGACTGGCTCCCCCACTCTTCCGGGCCACCAACACCCTCTGCGACCTTGCAAAAGTCACATTCACATCTAGGTCTGCTTACTTCATTGGAAACAAGGGAGTCTTCCCGTGTTCTTCCACCCAGGCTGGCCTGAAAGTTCTGAGAATCTTGACTGCACTGGCATCATCAGCTGGAGAGTAAGATCAGGGAGGTGGCGGTTTGTGTCCTTCAGTGCCTTGCTCTGCACCCACCTCCGACTCTGCTCAGCGTGGCCTCCAGGGCTGCCAGCACCAAATGCCTAATCTCACCGCTCTGTTGATGCAGCATTACACTTCACATGAGTTTGCAGTTTGTTCACCTGTTGGAAGCATAGAAGGACTAAATACTTGGAACACACTGTTCTGCCCCTTGCTTGGAAGTTCAGAAAACTCTTGGTGATTTATAACTTTGTGGCGAATCACTGCTAAAATTTATGGCCTTTCCTAGTGTGATCCAGGCCGTGTCAGCCGAGACAATTCCAAAATAGCAACTGGACTTTTGTTGTTTGTCTTAATGCTGAGCCACACAATTTTAAGCCATTATTTCTGAAGTTCTAACAATATTGGCCTGTTGGCCATCCACCAGTGCCTCACCCCTACTCCAAAAGGGTCAGGAGCTGGCAGTTGGCCTTGGAAGTGTCTTTCAGCCTCTAAAGCCTGCCGTTTTCTTACTTGTAGAATGGGCCTGCACCGTAGAGCAATTGTAAGGTGTGGTCATGAGCGTCTAAGAGAGGGCCATGCACTTTGTAAAGCCCTACACGCGCCCCTCTTTGTGGGCCCTGAGAAGACTGCCCCACCCTGTGTAAAGGGTCTGAAGAGCATGTACATTCAGAGTGACAAATTGGCTCTTTAGGGGACCATCAAGGTGACTCTGGCAGGATGTTTTAGGACAATGTCATTTTGAAGAGACCCCAAGCGATGAAGAAGGATCTGTAATTTGAGCTCTCTGTAGAAACACATTGCATCCTTATAACTTATTGGCCTCTTTTTCACCCTCTCAAACTAAATGGAGCATGTATGAATGGCTCATGTAAAATAAAGCTTATATTGCCATAAAATTAATCTCCTTACTCTTTGAGCTTGATACCGAGTAAAAACCACATTGTTCTGGATGGTGGCACATGGTAATTTTTTATAGTCTTTCTAACGCTTATTTTACTCATTTTTTTTCCAAAATAGAAAAAACGAAATTATATTGTTAAATCTTTGGCAAGAAAGGAAGTCACACTTAATAATGTTAGACAAGAAAGAGAGAAAGAATTAGGAAGTTCGCTTTGATTTATTCCCCCTTGGCTATAGAACTGAGGACTGTACCAGCGTTCATACTGATCTGGTGCCCAAAAAGGCTACCATGAGAATGAGGTCTGCATTGGGAAGGTGGCGAGAACACCTGGAATATCCCTGTTTTGATGCAGAAGCACAATTGATATTTGAGAGCTTCGGTGGTTAGATTTTAACCCCATTCTCTCCTTTTCTTAAGAAATAGACCCCTGAGAGGACAGAGACTTAGTTTCTTGCTACTCATAGCTATCCTGTTTGTACTGTTCTTTTATTTTTATTTTTGAGACAAGGTCTTGCTTAGTCTTGCATGCAGGGGCGCGATCATGGCTTACTGCAGCCTTGACTTCCTGGGCTCCAGCGATCCTTCCACCTCAGCCTCCTCAAGTAGTTGGTATCACAGGTGTGCTACCATGTCCAGTTAATTTTGTATTTTTGGTAGAGACAGGGTTTTGTTATATTACCCAGGTTGGTCTTAAACTCCAGAGCTCAAGCAATCCATCCACCTCAGCCTCTTAAATTGCTGGGATTACCGGTGTGAGCCACTGCATCTGGCCTGTACTCTTCTTACTTGCTGCAATATAAAAGATTTTTAAAACTTTTCTAGATTCTTATGGAAATACTGCTGTATTTTCTGGTTTCTCTTTTAGGAGTTGGTAAGATATTAAAGAAGATCAACAAGGCCATCGTCTCCAAGAAGAATAAAGACATTGTGACAGTGGCTAACGCCGTGTTTGTTAAGAATGCCTCTGAAATCGAAGTGCCTTTTATTACAAGGAACAAAGATGTGTTCCAATGTGAGGTCCGGAATGTGAATTTTGAGGATCCAGCCTCTGCCTGTGATGCCATCAATGCATGGGTTAAAAACGAAACTAGAGGTGAGTGGCCACCATATGTCCTATGATTGCATAGTTTGTGAATGAAAGCATGAGTTAGACTCCAGGGTTCAAAGTGGTGTCTGCAAGTGCAATCCAATGGCCTGTCGGTTGAGAAACTCCTGGATCCAGGGAAGCTCTGTTCGGTCTCCCACCTTCCCCTTCAATCTGCCATCGCTCACTGTGCTCCTGGGAGGTTTTTCTGCTATAGTTTGGGCAACAGAACAGAATCCAGCCCCTCCACTGTCTCCTCTCCTTGCCATGTCTGGTCTCCAGCGTCCTTGCCCACAGGCTCTTGTCAATTTGGAAGGTTTTCTTGCTCATTCCTTCCTGTTTTTGCATCTGCCTCTCCCTTTACCTGGAATGTCCTCCTCATCCTTCCAGATGGATTGATCCCTTTGCCTTCCAGGCCTCTTGCTTCTGCCATTGCCAAAGACATGGGTACCCTGTTGTCCGTTATGATTGGCACACGATTACAACTTTTACACACCCCTCCATTACAGCCCTTTCCACTTCTCAAAATGATTACGCATTTGTAGGTGTCTCTTCTCCCATTAAATAAAGTACAGTCTAATGTTGGTGTTTTAAAACTTAATTTGTAGGCCAGGCACAGTGGCTTTTGCCAGTAATCCCAGCACTTTGTGAGGCCGAGGTGGGTGGATCACCTGAGGTCAAGAGTTCGAGACCAGCCCGGCCAACATGGTTTATCCCGTTTCTACTAAAAATACAACAATAAGCCAGACATGGTAGCGGGCACCTGTAATCCCAGCTACTTGGGAGGCTGAGGCAGGAGAATCGCTTGAACCGAGGAGGCGGAGATTGCAATGAGCTGAGATTGCACCCCGGCACTCCAGCCTGGGTGACAGAATGAGACTCTGTCTAAAACAACAACAACAAAAACAAACAAACAAAAACCTTTATTTGTAACCTGGAGGTCCAGGTGGAGACATGCAGGAGGAGCTGTAGGTCTGAAACAACAGGAGAATGTGAAGCCTGGGAGTACAGACTTGGGACCCTTTTTCCTTTTTTCCTTTTTTTTTTTGGAGACAGGGTCTCGCTCTATCTCTTATGCCAGAGCGCAATGATGCAATCATAGCTCACTGCAGCCTCAACCTCCTGGGCTCAAGTAATCCTCCCACCTCAGCCTTTGCAGTAGCTGGAACTACAGGTGTGCACCACCACGCCTGGCTAATTTTTTTTTATTTTTTGAAGAGACAGGGTCTCACCGTGTTGCCCATGCTGGTCTCGAACTCTTGGGTTCAAGCAGTCCTCTCGCCTCAGCCTCCCAGAGTGCTGGGATTACAGGCATGAGCTCCCGTGCCTGGCCATAGAGCCTTTTTTCATAGAAGAGAGAGAGTCTATAGGGAGAAGAAGCCCAAAGACGAAGCCTAGGGAAACTGTGGCCTTTCAGGGTGTGTTTCTTAAAGTGTGGTTACTGGTGTCCCTGCAGCAGAATTATCTGGGCTGTGTGTTGAGAAGGCAGATCCCTGGAGCCCAGCCCACTGCTGGGCTGGAATTGGAATTGGAATCTCCGAGGGAGTGGCTGGCAACTCCCAGTCTGCCTCTGCCTCCCATCACCATTCTTACACACCCAAATGTTGGAGACCCATTAGCCGAACTAGTGAAGGGGTGGACAAAGAAGGCTCAGGGAGGGTGGAGGAGACCCCAGGTGACTTGGGTAAATTCGTAGCATCCCTTCTTAGTGGGGCCTGGACCATGCAGTCTGGGTATCCTTCCTAAAACCATAAACCATCAGGAGGCCAGCTCATATGAGGGTGTTCAGTGGAGTTTCCAGGTGTCTGGCATCTGTAGGCTTGTGAGGAGTGGTCAGAAGCAGACACCCTCAGGACTGGTTCTTGGTCCCGACTCTGTGGCTGGAGCTGTGTGACTGTGACATGTCATTTTGTCCTCTTAGCCACTGCCTTGATCTGTAGAATGGTAACATTAAACCACATTAGTTAGACCATGTGACAGTCTTCAGAGCACCTGGAGAAAACCCCCACGTGTGCTGGGAAGAAGCATGGAGACTCCTGTAGCGCTTTGCAGCCTTGTCAGCCCTAACTCCCCTGTTTGTAACAAATATTTTTAATACTCTCTTTACTATTCTGAAATGAAATTCATACATCATATTACCCTATGCGCACACACACATTTTTAAAAATTTGAGACAGTGCCAAACTGTAATACAAAGGAAAACAAAAGAAATGTATATATGTAGTTCAATAGGTAAACCCTTCGGTACAACTACACTCAAATACAAAATAAAGTAGTCAGAGTCTCAGAATAATTGTGAATAGACAGCTATAAAAGCAGACAGAGACAGGCATGTTGTACTGGTGACTCATAAACATGAACTTTGTTGCTATTGCTGATGCAGTTTTTTCTGTAACGGCGCAAGACTCTTGATAAATTTCCGAACAAAGCACAGGTTCTGCTTGATTTGCATGGGAGTCACATTCCTGGCAAATTCAGCATACATGAAAAGGATGCAAAAAAAACAAAACAAAACAAAAAACCACCCTGTGTTTACACACGAAAAAGAACAAGGTTCTGGGCTCGGATAATTATAAGTAGGTGTCCTACCAATGCAGAGATCCGGTGGAGTATTTAAAAGCCATGGGAGAAGCAGCACAATTCTTCACTGGATGGGACTCTTTTGAACATTGCAGGACAGATAGCATTTCTGGCCACTGACCACTGCCCACTCAATTAAAAACATCCCTGCCAATTTCCAAACTGCCTTTACCTGGGGGTGAACTGCCCCTACTGAAAGGTACATGACCACATGGTAGAGCTCAGAAGCGACTTGGAGCTCAACTGTCTGTGTCCAGAAGATTGCTGTGTCTGTCTCATGGAAATGATAGTTCCTTCCCTACAGAGAGTGGGAGAGCCCAACACACAGGCCTTTCGCAGTACATTAGGGATGGGTCTGGCCTGTTGGCCTCTGCAGCCTCAGCGTCTTATCCCTGTACTCTATGTTGCAGCCACACATGCCTCTTCCCAGTCCCCTTACTCACCATCCTGTCTCCTGTTGGAGAACCCCACACATACAGTCCTGCTGCCTACAGTGCTTTCTCTTCCTCTTCCCTGGTTAAGGTTGACTCGTTTCTCTACCATCCAACGAGTGGCAGGCATGAACATTTAAAGCACACATTCTGAATTTGAATCTCGGTTCTGCCACATACTACCTGTATAACCTCGGGCAAGTTATTTAACCTTCCTGTGCATCAGCATTCTCATCTGTAAAATGGAGAGATGTAATAGTTATACCTATTAGAATAATTCTAACAATATTAAGGCTGGTGTGATGATATGAATAATACATATAAAGCATTTAGCAAAGGGCCCTGCACTTAGTAAATGTTCAACCAGTGTGAGCTGTTTTTATAGCCGTTATCTGAAGTCCCATCCATCTCAGACCTCGCCGACTAGGTCAGGTCACCCTCTTCTTATCCCTCCATAGCCTTGAGTAATTCCACTTTAAGGTATGTATTAAAATTGCAGCTGTATACTTTTCCAAGTTATTTATGTCAGCCTGCACCTCTCTCCAATTCATAGCTTTTGAGGCCAGATTTTCTTCTCAGTTTCTTATTTAAGAGAGTACCAGGCACGTGGTAGGTAGGTAGGTATCCAAGGACAGACAGATGGATGGATGGATGGATGGGTGGATGGATGAATGAATGGATGGATGGATGGATGATAGATGTCTATCTGTGGCAGTTACTGATGGCAGGTTTCCATGTGCCTCTTTGCCTCTAAACTATGCATTTTCTTTTTATTTTTTCATGTCCCCATATTGTATCTTAGTCCTCCCAGGGGCAATTGGAGGCATTATTTGTCTCTCTAAAAAGGGGCTAAGAACATTTCTTCAGACACTTATTGAGCACTGCCTGTATGCTCAGTGTAGTGCTAGGAGTAAGCAAAAAGTGAACGGCAGAGTCTCATGCAGGTCTCAGTGTAGTTGGGGGAGACAGACACATTAAAATTGGCTAGAATAAAATACTGCAGGTGTCATGGTGGGGCCAGGCACTGGGCTTTACAGAAATCGAGAGCAGAGGCATCTCTTAGGAGGTGACGAGGATGATCAGACAAGATTTAGAAGTCCAGGGGACCATTGAGTTAAGGGCAAGTAGGAATTGAACTTGGTAATGTTCCCAGCAGAGGCAAGAAACAACATTCACTATTGGGAAGTCAATTACGAGCTTGCTAGTGGGATGTCATAAAGTTCTAACTTCGTTCCCACAGGACAGAGTGTGTTTGCAGCCAGCCTTGTGCTGAGTTGAATGATGGCTGTTTATGGCTTAGGTATTTTCCTTCCTTGTCCTGACTTAAGGCAGCGTTGGTGCCCCCTTGTGGAAGTAGTGAGTGGTAATGAAACTGTCTTAGCAGCACACTGTGGGAAACGTCAGTGTTTATTTCCCATGACTTATGTAAACACTTGTTTATTGTACATCAGAATCCTCTTGAGTTTCATTTAAAAGGACTTAATGCTCTCACCCCTGAATTAGATATTCTCCCTTCTTCAAAAGCTGTTGGTTTTACTCTCACCGTGTAAAGTAGTATAACTTGCATTTATAGTATGCATTTATACACATACACACACACACATATATCTGAGCTAATAATGCAGTGAACTAAGTTTTAATAGCTTTGGGCATTAGTGATCCCTATTTAAAAACACACACACATACAGACCCACACTTAACACAACTGAGCTTTCAAAGACCTCAGAATAATTGTGAAGCTACCTGTATAATAACTGTATAATAAAAAGAAGCTAACTGGAAGACCAAACCTTCAACCACAGGTAGCGTTTTGGAAGACTCTTTCAGCCACGGGTAGCATTTTGGAAGCATCCTGAAATGATAAGAGTTGTGTTCACTTCTTCACTTCTGATACAAGATGGACCATTCCCAACGTCTTGTAAAGAGCATTTTCCTTTAAAAGTAGGAGTTCTAGGACAGGCCTTATTTTTTCCTGTCTTTTTAAAGATATACTATTTTATATTGTGTTTTTTTAGAGACAGGGTCTCATTCTGTCACCCAGGCTGGAGTACAGTAGTGCAATCATAACTCAACACAGCCTCGAACTCCTGGGCTCAGGCGACCCACCCACCTCAGCCTCCCAAGTAGCTGGGATTACAGGTGCATGCCACCATACCCAGCTGGCTAATATGTTTTTAATTTTTACTTTTTGTAGAGATGGGGTCTAGTTCTGTTTCCCAGGCTGGTCTCAAACTCCTAACCTCAAGTGATCCTCCCTCCTCGGCCTCCCAAAGTGCTGGGATTACAGGCATAAACCACTGTGCCTGGGCTGTATTTTATTTTTCATTGACCCATAACAATTGTACACATATGGTGTACAGTGGTAATGCTTTGATACATGTATACAATGTGTAATGATCAAATTAGAGTAATTAACATTTCAGTTACCTCAAACATTTCTCATTTATTTCTGGTGAGAACATTCAAATTCCTCTCTTCTATTGCCTATAATATTAGCACCTTGCTTCATGCCTGATCCATAAACAAAGACACTAATTTTTTGTTTCCATTCTTCTTTAAGCAGTTATGAGGCCTTGTGATATCCAGAGATTCCAAAATAATAATTGACTTTTCTAAAATCTTAAGAGAAATGAAGCATTCACCCTTAATAACATACAGGCTGAAGTGTTTATTTTTGACTGGGATTGAATTAAACCAAGTGGAGCAAAACAGAACAAAATTGCTTATCTTGTACTGACCAGAAACCCTTACTACCATTTATTGGCAAAAAAAAAAAAAAAAAAAAGGAAAAAGAAACCATTCATTATTAAATATAGCTTATTTGTATGAGTAAGATTTTTTTAAAAGGATGGACTTGCAGGGAATTGATAATAAAAGAATTCCTTGATGAAAAGTTTCGTAACCCCTAGCTAAGGATTTCTAAAGTCTTTTCTGTTTCTCTTTTAACTTCTTTTTAACTTTAATATTTAGTGGGGGAGGGGGAACCTAGAAAGTACAAAAGGGTAGTTTTAGAAGATTCTCTTTAACATTCCTTAAAAATACTTTGATTTTTCATTCTACTTGATGACAGCTGCCATTTGCCCTCAAGCCGGCCACCAGTCCTGAGGTTATTTTTCCCTTGTTTGTTCTTTGGCTTCACAGATATGATTGACAATCTGCTGTCCCCAGATCTTATTGATGGTGTGCTCACCAGACTGGTCCTCGTCAATGCGGTGTATTTCAAGGGTCTGTGGAAATCACGGTTCCAACCTGAGAACACAAAGAAACGCACTTTCGTGGCAGCTGACGGGAAATCCTATCAAGTGCCAATGCTGGCCCAGCTCTCCGTGTTCCGGTGTGGTGAGTTCATGCTTGGCGAGGCCTGTTCTAGGATACGCCGGTGGCAGAAAGGCCCTTGAGTGTTTTAACTTAATTCAAGAGCAAATCTAACTTTTCATCTTTTAAAAAAGTGGGAAACAGAGCAGGGTGCTGAGAGGCAGGATTTTTATAAAGCTCACGTAAATCTGTGTTATGTACAAAGGTTACTATGCATAGCATAATATGCATAATGTATGCATATGTTATGTACAAAAAGTATTAATGCATGGCATGTGTAGGCTTTTTGGTTGAAAACTTAAAGACGAAAGGACAATTCATGAAATAAGTATAAGTGAGCAGTAAACATATGAAGGTATCAGCAACTCATTAGCAGTCTTAAATTACCAAATTAAAAATTAGATTTCTTTTTTATTTAGCAGATTGGCAAAAATTAGAAAGATTGATAAAATCCCTTGGTGGCTTTGGTGGGGAAGAAGCAGGACCTTTGGGCACTGTTTGTGGCAGGGATCTGTGGTCTGAGGACTTCCTCGGGGTCCTGGCTCCGGCAGTCCCACTCCAGGGAATCTATACTCTGAACATAAGCACACACTGACAAATAAATATAAGCCAAATACAAATATACAGTGGAACGTATATGTGATCATGAGACTTAGATTTATATAAGTGGAAGGATTATGCAATATATGGTTGATTTCAGAAAACGAGATATAGAACAGCAGATGTCAATCTCACTTATGTAAAATTCTTTCTTTATATTCACATGTCTATAGAGATAGGTCTCAGAGGATGTTCAGTAAAAAATGTGAATGGTAGGATTTCAGAAAAATTGTTTCTGAATTTGAAAAAAAAAGTAGTTTGAGGTAGAGTCTCAGTGTGTCGCCCAGCTAGACTATGGTGGCACAAACATGGCTCACCGCAGCCTTGACCTCTTGAACTCAAGCGGTCCTCCCACCTGAGCCTCTCATGTAGCTGGCACCACAGGCATGCACCACCATGGCCAGCTAATTTACTTTTTGTACAAATGGGGTTTTGCCTTGTTGCCCAGGCTAGTCTTGAACTTCTGGGCCTAAGTGATCCACCTGCCTTGGCCTCTCAAACTGCTGGGATTACAGGCATGAGCCACCGCACCAGGCTCAAATGAACTTCTAAAATCACTTTGCCTGGGATATGAGCAGGTGGCCATGCTAGCGTTTCAATGAAGTGATTTTATTTTAGGTCAATCTTTTGTACACACTTTACAGTCCATAAAAAAATAAAATAAAAAGTGAGGGGACCCTCATTTACTGTATGTTTCTTTTGCTGAAAAAAAAAACCAAGTTAATAGTTCAAGATTAAAGTGCAAGGATTCCATTAACATTCCTATGGAAGATTTCAAAATGTTTGTTTTTACAGAAATGTAACATGCATTTCTTGAGTAGACAGGCTATTCCCAGAGAGTTACATGTCACGGTAGCTCTTCGTCTGGAAGCTGATTTGCCTAGGATACATGTGTGTTTTATAGAAAGTAATGCACAAATACATTCTTATTGCCAAAGATTTAAACCCTACAGAACCCCCACAGTGTGTTGGTGTCTTCCCTCCACTTTCCCTGATTCATGCCTCACTTCTTCACCCGCTTCCACCCTGCCCTGGGCCCCCTTGCTCTCTGGCTTCTTGCTGGGTTGGCTGGTGGGAGCTGGCAGGCGATAGGAAGGACAGAGGAGAAAGGAGTCAGGGCATTTACTTCCCAGGCCTCCGCTTACGGAGTCATGGGCCAGCTGCATTCCTCTACCAAAGGTTTCAGCTTCTACCAGGGGATGTGCCCAAGAGCTCTTTCTCATTGGGTCACCTCCCCCTCTTCCTCCCTCCCAGCCCAAGGCTAGCCATGGTGCCCACCATTTCTTGTCCAGGGTACTGTCCATCATGTTTCTCTGTATCCTGTCTATGCTTTACAAGTGGTCCTTCATCACATGTTGCCTAAATGGCCCAATTTGATGTCTTATCTGTTTACTCTCTGCCCTGACTGATCTGTACCTAATTTGGACCAGAATAAGAAAGTCCCCTGCTCACTCCTGTTCTCATTCCCTCACGAGTAAACCCGGCGAACGGCTTAGCTCACCCTTCTCCATGCCTGTCATCGGGTTTCACTGAGGAACCTGGAACTGGACGCGACTCTGTTCTGGGTCACGCAGCAGAGCGTGAGAGTATCATAAGTTCCCTGTTTTCTTGCTTTGGCCAAAACCCAGCTTATCATGATAAGACAGGGAAGGATTGTCTTGATAGGGCTGTGAAGAAAGTACTGCCATTTACGGTGGCCCCAGGTGGCTGTTCGTTTCCATTTCCACAGACTGTCATTTTCTGCCTGTTTCCTCACTCTGACCTACAGGAGTGGCCTGGCTCGAACTGCTCTGTCCAAACTCACAGGGCCCAGGGTGCCACCTGTCGGATGCTTCCTGGGCCTCAGCCATGCCTCACTATTCCGGGTCACTTTGCCAAAACATTGTCATTCAGTTTATCTGCCTTCTTGACTGTTTTCCCCAAGATATCATCAAGGGCTCTGAGATATTTGCTTGATCACAAAAGGAGAGTAAAAACTAAGAAGAAGAAAACCTTTCTGATTTATGCTCCATAAAGTAGAAGCACTTCAAGGGTAGAAACTTTTCTATTAAGAAAAAAAGAAGCCTTAAAATCATTTTTAGTAGAATTCTATTTCATGCTCATTGCAAAATCCTCAGTATACCTCAATATATAATACATGTGGCAGAAAGTAAAAGTTCCCCTAAAATCCTGTTTCCTTGGATAAAAATTCCTATTAAGTATCAAGTATATCATTTAAGAACCTTTCTAGGGATATGTAAAATATGTCTATGAAACTTTTTGCATACATAGGATTGTACTGTAATTTCTATTCTATAATCTGCTTTCATTAGACAGTGAACAACTTTTTGTGCCAATTCATAAGGATTTACTTGATTCTTTTATCAGCCACGTAATATTCCATAATATAAATGTATCATAATATCCTATGGAAGGCCATTTGCTTTTTTTCTATGATAGCATTGCAGTGAGTATTCTTGTACATAAAATTTTCAATACTTGCATCAGTAAATTTCTACAGGTAATTTCCTGGAATAGGAATGAATGGCATAGGAATCTCCAAGTCAGTTGTTACAAATGTTTTATGGTTATGAATTTAGACATTTGATACTTTATTTTGGAAAAAAGCCCACAAAGAATAACATTTATATTTCCATCTTCTTTTCTCCTGAGTTTCCAGCTCATACCTGTCTGTTCACATTATGTCTTAACTTGGTTACCTACTGAATTCTAGTTGCATAGATGAAACTCATTTATGCCAGGCACTGTGGCACACACCTGTAATTCCAGCACTTTGGGAAGCTGAGGCAGGAGGATCGCTTGAACCCGGGAGTTCAAGATGAGCCTCGGGAACAGAGTGAGACCCTGTCTCTACAAAAAAATGTTTAAAAATTAGCCAGGCATGGTGGTGCTCACCTGTGGTCCCAGCTGCTCGGGAGTGTGAGGTGGGGGGATCACTTGAGCCCAGAATGTTGAGGTGGCAGTGAGCCCTGATCACATCACTGCTTTCCAGCCTGGGGAACAGAGCAAGACCCTGTCTCAATAAATAAATATACGTATTGCCCTTGCCCATTTAGTTCTCAACCCACAGTTCCTTAGCAGCAAATGGCACCAATACTCACCCAGTTGCTTACGCCACCCCTCCTTCCCCAGCTACACTCCCCGAACTCCCTTTGGACTCCAGCCTAGAATGTGGAGTGCTGCACATGGCAGGGCATTTTGCTGTTGTTTTTCCAAAATGTCCATTTCAATTTCTACTAAAGTACAGTCTAAAAAGTTTCTTAAGTTCTCAGGAAATCCGTATTTACTTGTAGTAGAAGGTAATTAGAGGGACTTTCATCTATGAAGGTTTTCTGATATTAAATATTTAAGATACCCTCCCTGATTTTACAGGCTGAGTTCCTAACATTTCAGTGAGCCTAGTTACGTCTTCCCTAGTAGCACTTAAAGTGGAAATCGGATTACTTCAGGGGCTTTCTGGAAAAACTGGGTCACCCAAAACACCACTTAGAGAAAGTTCTAAATCTCCTCCACATTTTTAATACTTGATTCTTCCCTTATTATCTCCCACCATTCATCTAAGAGAAAATCCTTATTTTCTCTTTTTCATCTCTGCTCCTTTTCAGAGTTAATCAACATATTATACTTACGTTTTTATACACTGCAGAAATGATCCTTGTTAAAGAATACTCAGTCTGCCTCCAGAGGTTAAAGACTAGAGAGCATCGGGTAGGGGATTTTAAAGGGAAAAGCTCTGGGACGACGAGAGGCTCCCTGCTCCGACACAAGGCTCCCAAGTCCCCTTCCTTACTTGATTCATTCTGCTTGGGAGTTATGCTTTTATCAGCTACGTAATATGCCACGTGGTTTACCTGGGTGGGCCAATTTTGTGTTTAGACTGTGAGCAGGGACCTCGCATTGCAAGAAGCGAGGTATTTTACACAGCTTCTTACATCAATAGATGGCAGTTTTTGCTGTGGCCCAGCTTATGCTGAGTTCTTTGTATGTGTTGTCTCTGAATGTTCCCAGCTCTGTAAAGTAGGTGCCATTATTATAGCTTTTTACAGATAAAGAAACTTAAGACTTGGAGTCAAGGAACTTGCCAAAGTCTCAGAGCTAGTGTGCTGCAGGTGCAGGATTTGAATACAGGTCTTATAACCCCAGATCTCGTGGCCTTGGCACGCGCCCTCTATAAAAGGATGCAGTACTTGAGTGACCAGGGAGACAGAAAAGGTGTTATTTTATCTACCAGCTCCTCAAGGCACCAAATAAAGGTAAGCATGGATATGTCTGATGCACCCTGGCTACCACTGGTCATCAGCTTCTGTGGTCAGAAGCAGAAAGAGTGGGGGGAACTCAGTCATCAAGCAGAGGTGACTGGATGCAGAATGGTTCACGGTTATTAGTGTTACTCGTCAGTTAATGATGGATCCAGCCAAGGATGGACTAACTGGTGAAGCTAGATGATATCTCTCCTCCCTCAAACACATTCCAGCTCATAACTTTTCATTATTCATTACTTCGATCCTTCTTAACAGAATAGTAAACATTTCTAGAAGCAGTTAACACCTCCAGGTCCTTATTTCATGCCCTGGAGCAATCACTTATTAACCACTTCCCAAATTTCACAGTTTCAGAAAATTAGCTCTGCCAGAAGAGGGACTTAATGTTTCCTTCAAGGATTAAAGAGCTCATTAGGAAGTGATTTTTTTCTCACTTTCCCATTGATTTTTCTGTTTCTGCTGAGACCATTTTGTTATGCAGGCTGAGAGTAAAGACGAAGAATCCTCTCTTTCATTCTTAGGTTGCCGCAAGACAGAAGCCAGGCTCGGGTGAGAGTTCGAAGCACAGGGGAGCTGAGGCGGGCTGCACCTGGGTTACTGAACAGTAAATGCAGTGTGCTAGGACCAGGAGACCCCCAGTTCCTCTGCCAGTTGTCTATGCTGTTTCTTCCTTAGGGAAAAACTGTAGTGTCATCCTGTAGTGCCATATATTCTAATAGCCTCACTATTTTTATCATATTTCAGTATTCATCAAGTTCACTCTCTTTCCCTCCCTTGGTGTCTTTCTCTTCGTCTCTCCCTCTGTCCATCCCTCCCAACCCTGTTCTGTGGAGAACTGGCATATTGAAGTTCCCTGTCTTAAAAAGCAGTGATTGGCACATGTCATCTCCAAAGAAAAGATCAGTGAAAATCATGCGGGAAACTTGCTTTCTCTCTTCTTGTTTGCTGAACTCCCTAGGATGTGGAATCTCTTTTGTCTGTAGAGCATCTTGTAGGTAGACTGCTCTCCAAATAACATTTGAGAAATGCTGGCTTACATTATTCTTGGGTTTTCATTATTAAGTAGAAGTACCATAAAATATCTAAAACCCCAATGGTGGTTCCTGGAACGGGTGAAGAGTGAATAGGGCGGGGTGGTGAAGTAGGAGGAAGACAATCCTTGGTCTCTAAACCTCCACATGAGCATCAGCTGTTTATGGTACTGCAGGGACTTTTTGACATACGTCATTGTATTTAAAAGACTGAAAACACGCCTGTGCCATCATCGTATGGATGAAAGTGCAGTGAAGTTCCATAGAACTCCGTGTGCTTTCGTCAGGAGCTTCATTTTAGTTATTTATTTAGCTGGAAGTTCATGAAGACCAAAGCAGCCAGTTTTTCTGTTATACCCTAAGAGTTAGACTCTCCTGGCTCCTCACTTCTTAGCCATGCATCCTTTGGAGGTTACTTCATTTCTCTAAAGGTGGCTTCCTCAATTGCAAAATAGCGCTTCTTATGCCTACCCCACGAGGTGCTGTAGATCCTCAGCCTGTTGCAGGATTGAGATGGGCCTGGCACAGAGTGGGCCCTGTGGATGCTGTGTATCCCTCTCTCTCTTCACATGCACATGTAGGCTTATCCAAAATGAGGACTATAGAAAATAAAATTGCACCATGTTGGGATTCCTGCTCAATGGGTAAATTTTAGCTGGTCTTGTCCCCAAAACAGCAAAATGGGTAATTATGTGAGATAATGGATATGTTAATTTGCTTTACCATAGTAACTATTTTACTATCTGTACGTATCCCATAACGTCATATTGTGTACCTTAATATACACAATACAGTTTATTAAAAAAAAACAAAAAACTAAAAACAAAAAGGAATGATTCTAAGGCAGCTTGAATGTATTCTTTTATTCATGTAAGGGTCAACTTCTTGCAAAGCACTGAATTTTAAGCACTTTATGATTTAGTTAAATTCTCCTCAACAGAATTAAAGTGATTTCAGTGATACCCAAAGGCATTCTGTCTAGACTGAAGAAAGGAGAATTCTTCACCGGGAAAGGAGGAAATAATTGTCCTTATCTTTGTCCTTCTAAGGAAGCTATTTGTGGAAAAGGGAAGTTCTCCAACTGAGTTGCTCTCTGAAGCTATCCCGGTGACCAGCAAGCACTCATGCCGCTTCTAGAAGTCAACAAGGATACACTGAACCTGCTTCTGATTTCTTTAGGGTCGACAAGTGCCCCCAATGATTTATGGTACAACTTCATTGAACTGCCCTACCACGGGGAAAGCATCAGCATGCTGATTGCACTGCCGACCGAGAGCTCCACTCCGCTGTCTGCCATCATCCCACACATCAGCACCAAGACCATAGACAGCTGGATGAGCATCATGGTGCCCAAGAGGGTGCAGGTGATCCTGCCCAAGTAAGTGGCCCCTTCCCCTCAAAGAAAACAGTGGCATTGTTCAATCAGCAGCTGTTATGTCGGACACCAGACAACATGAGGTGAAAATATGGCACATCATGAAGCCTGTTCTGTTCTGCAGAAATTTCATGGTGAGATTACAAGGCCGTGCTTTTCTAAATGCCTTTATTCAATGCCTGTGCTTCCTGTATGGTAAGATGTGGATCATAAGAAAGGAGAGAGGGCAACCTTGGTCTCTAAACCTTCACATGAGCATAAGCTCTTCAGGGTACTGCAGGGGCTTTTTGACATATCTCATTGTATTTAAAAGACTGAAAATATGTGTGTCATCATAGTATGGATGAAAGTACAGTGAAGTTTAATAGAACTCCATGTGCTTTCATAAGGAGCTTCATTTTAGTTATTTATTTATTTAGCTAGAAGTTCATGAAGACCACGGCAGCCAGTTTTTCTATTATACCTTAAGAGTAAGAGAGAGATGGAATTTGAGCTGTTATGACTTGAAGCCACGGGAAAAGTAACCCCAAATCCTGTATGAATCTTCATGTTCTAACAGGTCAGAGAATGCTTTGTCCACAACTGTGAAGAAGCAATGAACGTTGTTCCGTTTCTATGAACTTTTCAACATTGCTGCCTTCCCACCATCCAGAGCTTTTAACAACCCAGGTCTTGGTGGTAGTGGAGAGTTCTAATAGCTTTTGATTCTTTGGTCACCGAGTTAAGTAATCAGAGTAACACATTCACAATAAGTGTTACTAATCCTCTCAAGATTTTTATTTTTATTTTTGTTTTTTGGTAAAATAAGCCTTCAAGTAGGCAATGCTTGATATAAATAAATAAATAAGATGGTGGCATCATAGGTCTCAGTGGGTGAAGAACAGGTTCTTAACCATTATAGCCCATCTGTGGTGAGAATCTGCCCACCTCTCCTTGGTGCTCTTCCACAGGATGAGATCAAATCTGATAAAGCATCCTCTGATGATAGTAACTGACATTTACACATCTATATCCATATATCCCCAAGGCCAGGTAGTTCACAAATATTCAGGAAACCTATGTTATACCCAAATATAATACCATGTCACCTATGCCTAATCTTTGCTCCTGTTTTAATAGTAAAATACTTTCAGAATCTCAAAAGGGGCTGGGCACGGTGGCTCACGCCTGTAATCCTAACACTTTGGGAGGCCAAGGCAGGCGGATCACGAGGTCAGGAGTTCGAGACTAGCCTGACCAACATGGAAAAACGCCGTCTCTACTAAAAATACAAAAAATTAGCTAGGCATGGTGGTGGGTGCCTGTAATCCCAGCTACTTGGGAGGCTAAGGCAGGAGAATTGCTTGAACCCAGGAGGCAGAGGTTGCAGTGGGCCAAGATCGCACCATTGCCCTCCAGCCTGGGCGACAGAGCAAGACTCTGTCTCAAAAAAAAGAATCCCAAAATGAACTACCAGGAATGTTTCTCCTCTCTTTTGACCATCTCCAATCCCAATAAGGATGGCAGGTCTTAGAGCAGCCAAGATGAATATGGAGAAACTTTAGCTGGATATGGGGAAGAATGATAGATCTTCCAGAGTACTGGGAACTTGTTAACACTCAACCTCCACGTCAGTATAAAAGAAGTATGTTTATGTTTGTAGATCTTCCTAAGTATTGGAACAGGGGGCCCATTACACCTGAGGGTGGGAGCGCCCATTCTTGCCGTTAGTATGTACAACTCATTTTGCCAACTAAGTGTTTGAGAGGTGAGGTGTCCTTTACTTATCTGGTATTTAAATTTGGAATTCAAATTTAAGATGCAATTCAGATCGGTATTCAGATATTACTTCAAAAGAATCAGTTTGTAAACATGCACCGACTCTATCATGTTGCAGCATTTATAGCCTCGTGACTTTTTTCTCCATTTCTGCTTTCATGCTAGGTTCACAGCTGTAGCACAAACAGATTTGAAGGAGCCGCTGAAAGTCCTTGGCATTACCGACATGTTTGATTCATCAAAGGCAAATTTTGCAAAAATAACAAGTATGTTCAATTTGAAATGTATTTGTATACTTGAAGAAAGTGTTACAAACTGAGACTGATTTGTTCAGAGAAAAAAGGATCAGAATTAGGAATGTGTTGCCCTAAAACTGTACAAGGTTTCATTTGATATATTGCCAAATGATGCTATTGACCTTTGTTTATTTATTTATTGACCTTCATTTATTTATTTTTTTCTTTTATCTTTTTATTTCAATAGTTTTTGGGGTACAAGTGGTTTTTGGTTACATGGATCAATTATATAGCGATGAAGTCTGAGATTTTAGTGCACCCCTCTCCCAAGTAGTGTACATTGTACCCAATATTTATTAGTAGATTTTTAGCTCCTCACCAACCCACCCTCTTCCTTCTGAGTCTCTATAGTCCATTATACCACTCTCTATGCCTTTGTATACTCATAGCTTGTCTCCCATTTATAAGCGAGAACATACAGTATTTGGTTTTCCATTCTTGAGTTACTTCATTTAGAATAATGGCCTCCAGCTCCATTCAAGTTGCTGCAAAAGACATTATTTCATTCTTTTTATGACTGAGTAGTATTCCATGGTATATACATACCTCATTTTCTTTATCTAGTCATTGCTCTCGACCTTCATTTAAGTCAGCGTCCTTACATTTTGCACGTACGTTTCATGGGAAGCCCCAGTGACTACATAAAGGAGTATTTCATGTATTGCTTTTATTAATATTGGCTCTGACTTAGATATTGTCACTCTGTTTTCAAATGCCAACTTTTTCCTTTTGCTTGGAAAAAATCAAGACTGCAGGCATACGCTATACCCAGATATATATTTTGGCATTTCATGCTCATTAATCTGAAACAATATAAATTCAAATGAATCTGATGAAAACTTTTCTTTGCCAAAGCAATTAAGGCATACTTTTCATTTGCCAGCAGTGTATGTACCTTTCTCTAGAGTTACGTTTGAATGGTCAGTCCTTTGTTCTTTAAATTTAGAACACAGCAATCTTTCCAAGGAAAAGTCATGGCTTGAACATGATTTGCACTCCAGTTTGCAAATAACCTTGAATGGTAAGAAATTAGCTCATGACCAGCTTCAGTTGCGTACTAGTAAACACCTAGTACCTGTTCTGGGGACAAACATGACTGCCCTGGTGAACCTGCAGCTCCGTGAATATTCTCATAGCCGTTAATCCCTCATGACTCAAACTCAGGCCTCCAGCCCAGCAGCATTAGCATCCCGGGAGCTGGTTTGAAATGTACAGTCTTGGGTGTAACCCAGACCCACTGAACCAGAATCCATTTTAACACAGTCCCTCAGCCCACCAAAGACTGAGAAGCACCATTTTCATCTGCACGTTCCCCTTCGAGGTTATTCATAGCAGCTGAAATGCTAAATAGGGGGTATTCACAGGAAGAACCAGGTGCCCCAAATTCTCCTGGAGAGTCCTCTTTAACACTGCGTGTAACTTGGGCCCTATAAATGTGCATCTCAGTCACAATTTGGTCATATTAGAGCTGGGCATTGGTGCAGATAGTTCAAAAGCAGATGACACAAAAAGCACATTTTCCCTTTGCATCCAGACCTGTGTCCCATCCAGAGTAATGTCAACTTCAGTTTGCATTCTCTGTGAAAGCTATACCCAGTGGGTGCTGCTGGAATGGTCAGAATTTGCTGAGAAGTAAAGTGAGTTCACCAGAAGGTCCCTGAGACACAACTGCATTTATGCCTCGGCCCTTCCAGGAGAATCTAAACTCTTCTCTTGTTCGACAGTCCTCTCTCACTCGCATGCCCATGAGATGAGTGGCTGTTGTGAAGAGCCCGGACTGACTCTGCCACTAACTAGCCCTGTGATTGCAGGGAAGATTACTTAACATTCCAGGGTTCAGTTTCCCCATCTGTCAGTGCTGTCTGAAATCCCTTTTGCATCTGCATTCTGTAACTGAAAAATAATCTTGTTGCCTTGCTGCTTTCAGAAAACTGGGCTTCCTTTTTATAGCTCTGCTCTTTTCATTTTTTAAATATAATTCTAGTGATCAGAATTCAACTGATAGAGGCACTAAATCATTTGAGGGCCTGGGCCCCTCTCCAGAAGTGAGTAGCACAGTTCACTTAGCAGGGACTGAAATTCACAAGTAACAGCTGTCTGTAGCCTTCAACACCAGGACTGCCAGAGGTCATGTCTTCTGACACTTGAAAAATTGGAATTTGCCATGGCTTTGAGCTTTGAGGTTACTTCCCCAACCAACCAATGGCCTGCCGATCAAACAAATGCTGATACTGTTTTATTTTCTGGAAACAGGGTCAGAAAACCTCCATGTTTCTCATATCTTGCAAAAAGCAAAAATTGAAGTCAGTGAAGATGGAACCAAAGCTTCAGCAGCAACAAGTAAGCACTGGGTCACGTGGCAGGACTTCCTCTAGCAGGGGAGCAAACACACTCCTGTATACTCATTGGTCGAGCAAATATGTAACGCACCCTCTTCCCAGCCAGGCACTGTGTGTGGGTTGACCCTCAGGAGACAGCAGTGAGTACAGACAGATTGAAGACCTGTAACCACAAAGCTCAGAATCTGTTTCATTAAAGAAAAGCATTTCAGTGAGAGAAATTCCTCAGGGACAGGAGTCAGCAAACTTCTATAAAGAGCCAGGAAGTATGTATTTCAGATTTGTGTGTCATACCGTCTCCATCACAGCTTCTTAGCTCTGCCATTGTAGCATGAAAACAGCCAACAACAATACAAGTAAACAGATGTGGCTGTGTTCCAATAAAACTTTATTTATAAAAACAGGATTTGGCCTGGTAGACTTGCCTTGAGGACAGTGGTTTGCTGACCCCTGCTCTTAGGAGGATAAAACATGGTCTGGCTTCTTACTGGCAAAAAAAAGACCAATCTTCAGATTTAAACATAAAATAAACAACAAATACTTAAAGGAAAATAGGCAATCAGGTCTATCCAGGATAAAGTGAAGAATTCGCCACCATCTGTTGAATTGCGGCAGGACTGCTTTACAGCCTTCCTTGATAATTAGAACATCCACATCTGCTTCCTCCTCAGTGGTTTACATAATGAAGGAGAAAACAGAACAATCTTAAGTCAGTTTTTTCGCCCCTCGTTATCTGTAGGAAATTAGATGAATAGATTTGGCCAACTCTGTGAGCCCATAAAGTGAAAATCTTAGCTACACTTGCAGCTGGGTCAAAGATCTCTGGTTATTGAAACATACCAGTTATACTCACAATGGATGTGTTATTACCTTTCTCGAATAAACATTTTTAAAATTCCTTTAAAGTAGCATTTAAAACAAAGACCCTGGAATAAGAGGGTTGGAAATTTTAAGATGCTTTTTGTCTTTTCTAGGTAATTTCAAGTAGTAACATCTAAAAGTCATTGACCAATTTTGCCGAGTGTAACTATCAGGACCGGCTGCATAGTTTGTGGGGTCCTGTGCAAAATGAAAATATGGAGCCCCTTGTTCAAAATGTATTAAGAGTTTCAAGATAGCAACAGCAGAGTATTAAACCCAGTGCAAGGCCCCATGTAACTGCCTAGGTCCTCCTGTCTTAGTCTGCCTGGGCTGCCATGACAAAATACCATTGACTGGGTGGTTTAAACAACAGAACTCACACTTCTGGAGACTGGGAGTTCAAGATCAAGGTGCTGGTGTTGGCAGGTTTGTTTCTCCTGAGATCTCTGGATCTCCAGAGGTTGCCCCCTCCCTGTGTCCTCACATGGTCTTTTCTCCATGTGACACATCCCTGGTGTCTCTCCCGCTTCAAATAAGGACAACAGTCCTATTAGAATAGAACCCTACTTAACCATCATTGCCTCCTCAAAGGCATTATCTCCAAATACAGTCACATTAGGGGTTTGGGGCTTCAGCATATGAATTTGGGGGGAGACACAGTTCAGTCCATAACACTTCCTATTTAATACTTGTTTTTAATAACCCTGGGTAAAAGGCCTTGCTCCAGCATAACTGCAGGTGTTTCCTTTATAACATCAAGCCCAAGTGTTCAACACTTTATGGGGTTTGAGCAAGAGGACTGAGCCACTGCAACAGGCATGTGGTAGTAATGCCACACGCCTACCCTTCCTTGAGGCCCTGGCTCAGGCTTATTAAGTGGAAGCAAGCCTGGCAGACAAGGAATGGCCAAGACCCATGAGCCTAAAGAAGTTTGCTTTCCTAGTCAGATGCCTACACCTGGTGAGGTGAACAGCAGAGGTAGTAGGTCCTGGATGAGTGGTCTACATTCCAGTGCAAAGGAAACCTAAATAGTGTGCCAAAGGACAAGGCACAGACACAAAAGCTAAGAATTGGGCTGGGCCTTTATATACAGAAAAGATTTAGAGAAGCTAAACAGGACCAGGGGCCGGGTATGGTGGCTCATGCCTGTAATCCCAGCACTTTGGGAGGCTGAGGCGGGTGGATTACTTGAG
Organism: Colobus angolensis palliatus; assembly: GCF_000951035.1. Classification (NCBI taxonomy): domain Eukaryota; kingdom Metazoa; phylum Chordata; class Mammalia; order Primates; family Cercopithecidae; genus Colobus; species Colobus angolensis. Next base: position 3,457,373 of record NW_012116599.1, on the reverse strand, counting down.
GTCAGGAGTTCGAAACCAGCGTGACCAACATAGTGAAACCCCATCTCTACTAAAAATACAAAAATTAGCCAGGCGTGGTGGCGCATGCCTGTAGTCCCAGCTACTCAGGAGGCTGAGGAAGGAGAATCGCTTGAACCCGGGAGGTGGAGGTTGCAGTGAGCCGAGATCGCACCACTGCACTCCAGCCTGGGCGACAGAGTGAGACTCCATCACAAAAAAAAAAAAAAAAAAAAAAAAAGGACCAGGGACTTTATTAGCAAAGCAGATGGTGTGAATAAAAAAAAAGCTAATAATAACAATGAATATGCATTAGGTGTGTTTAGTGGCAAACACTGTTCCAAGAGCTATAATATATCTTATGTCATTTAATTCTCATCAAAACTCTATGAGGAGTAAGTACGTTTATCAGAGATGGTGCTTGTGTAGAAGAGATGAGACAGTAATGTAAAGGGCCTGGCCCAAGGCAGGCTTAGTAAATGGTGACCATTGAGCCTGTTGTAACATGGTCAGCCTATGGGACAAACGTTAAGTGTGTCTTCAGACACCAGCCTCTGAGGGTCTATGAAGCTAGCTAACTTGCTGGCCTTATGCTTACATGGCCTCATGTGATGTGCACAACATATTTTCCTTTTCTTCCCATAGCTGCAATTCTAATTGCAAGATCATCGCCTCCCTGGTTTATAGTAGACAGACCTTTTCTGTTTTTCATCCGACATAATCCTACAGGTAAGTGACTCTCCTCTTCCATCATTCCCTCTTTGTTAGAATTTCAAAAGGTATCTTGCACTCTTCCTTATATCCAACAGTGGTGCCCATCATCCATTTCCCTAATGTCAGTAGTTGCAAATGCTTCGAATATAACCGCCCATGTTAAAGAGATAGGAAAACAAAGGCTGTGTTTACAGGTGTGATGGAATCTTTTACACACTGACAAGATTTTAGGTTTTGCGGATTGTTGTTATTAACAGAGGCTCAGCATCCCTTAGGAACACTTTTGACATCTATTGACTTTTCCGTATTTATATAAATGTGGTCGTTCAATTTTGCTGGAAGCTATATAACTTCAGCTTTTGTGTATTAGCCTGTTCTCACGCTGTTATGAAGAAATACCCTAGAGTGGGTAATTTATAAGGAAAAGAGGTTTAATTGACTCACAGTTCCACATGGCTAGGGAAACCTCAGGAAACTTACAATTATGGTGAAAGGCACTGCTTCACAGGGCGGCAGGAGAGAAAATGAGAGCCGAGCAAAGTGAGAAACCCCTTATGAAACCATCAGATCTCGTGAGAACTCACTCACTATCACGAGAACAGTGTGGGGGAAACCGCTCCTATGATTCAGTTATCTCCACCTGGTCCTGCCCTTGATAAATGGGGATTATTACAATTCAAGGCAAGATTTGGGTGGGGACACAGAGCCAAACCATACCACTTCGTAAGCCCACTCCATTGAAATACCTTGGGAGCTGTTAATACAGTAGATTTTTGCTCTTGGAGTCATGGTTCAAACTTGGCTCTGGCCTTAAGCCTCATCTTTAAAATGAGGACAACAGTAGTGCTGACTACTTATTACAATTATGAAGTATAAGTTTATCTTTGTAGAGAGGTTGGCTTCTTGTTGGTACAAGAGTAGGCACTAATATATATATTTTAGCTTTTACTATTTTATGTAATCAGTAATACAAGATAGTTCCTTATCCTCTTATCTCATTGCATCTGTGATGTTCTAATTGGCATGCTCCAGAACTGAGCCAGCCAATGAGGGAGCTTCTGGCCACATGTGGCTACTTAACATTAACTTTAAAAATTCAATTTCTGGCCAGGTGCGGTGGCTCATGCCTGTAATCCCAGCACTTTGGGAGGCCAAGGCGGGTGGATCACCTGAGGTCAGGAGTTCGAGACCAGCCTGGCCAACATGGCAAAACCCCATCTCTGTTAAAAATACAAAACATTGGCTGGCCATGGTGGTGGGTGCCTGTAATCCCAGCTTGTTGGGAGGCTGAGGCAGGAGAATTGCTTGAACCTGGGAGACGGAAACTGCAGTGAGCCAAGATTGCACTATTGCACTCCATCCTGGGTGAGAGAGCAAGACTGTCTCAGGAAATAAAAAATAAAATTCAATTTCTTAGTCACACTAGCCACATTTTAAGCACTCTCTGGCCACATGTGACTAGTGGCTACCATGCTGGACAACAAAGATACAGACCATCTCTACCACTGCAGAAAGTTCTGCTGGGCAACACTATTGAGCGAGAGGTCAAACATGATTGTTTGCCTTCCCTTGTTTCTTATTTTAAGGATTATTAATTTATAGAGTCATGCATTGTTTTCTTTTAATTCTGTAGGTGCTGTGTTATTCATGGGGCAGATAAACAAACCCTGAAGAGTACACAAAAGAAACCATGCAAAGCAACGACTACTTTGCTACAAAGAAAGACTCCTTTCCTGCATCTTTCATAGTTCTGTTAAATATTTTTGTACATCGCTTCTTTTTCAAAACTAGTTCTTAGGAACAGACTCAATGATGCAAGCGTTTCTGTTCTGGGAGGTATTGGAGGGAAAAAACAAGCAGGATGGCTGGAACACTGTACTGAGGAATGACTAGAAAGGCTTCGAAATGTCTAAAAGATTCTTTAAACTACTGAACTGTTACCTAGGTTAACAACCCTCTTGAGTATTTGCTGTTTGTCCAGTTCAGGAATTTTTGTTTTGTTTTGTCTATATGTGCGGCTTTTCAAAAGAAATTTAATCAGTGTGACAGAAAAAAAAATGTTTTATGGTAGCTTTTACTTTTTATGAAAAAAGTATTATTTGCCTTTTAAATTCTTTTCCCCCACCCCCCTCCAAAGTCTTGATAGCAAGCATTATTTTGGGGGTAGAAACGGTGAAATCTCTAGCCTCTTTGTGTTTTTGTTGTTGTTGTTGTTGTTGTTTTAGATAATGCATGTATTCACTAAAATAAAGTTTAAAAAACTCATGTCTTGCTAGACAAGGTTGCTGTTGTGCAGTGTGCCTGTCACTACTGGTCTGTACTCCTTGGATTTGCATTTTTGTATTTTGTACAAAGTAAAAATAAACTGTTATGAGTAGTAAAAATAAAGCTATTTCTCTGCTATTTGAAAATACAATAGAAGAAACGGAGCCTTTTAAACATACGTCAGCGTCTTCTAATAAACCTTTGTACTTATGTAAACATCAGGAAATTCAAAGCCCGGAAACTTTTCCTATCCTTTTCCTCTAGACCTGACAATCAAACATTTTTACCCGCTTCAACATGCCTCATTTTATAGATCACTGCAACAGAGTAACTACTACAGTAATCCTAGTTCTAATCTTAGCGACATTCGCTCCAGCAATGGCTAAGAATTCTCTCAGCAAAGAAGGGGATTTTGTAGCAAGTGCAGAATGAAGTTGCTGGGTACCATATATTTTGGAAATCTCGGGGAACAGGGACTGTTTCGTTTTTGGTGATTGGTGATAGGTAGGAGTTTTTTGAAATCACGGGTTTTTTGTTTGTTTGAGATAACTTTCCAAGTTGAACTCAAACATCATAATTCTTTTTTTTTCCTTTTCCTTTTTATAGAGATGTACCTCGCCATCTTGCCCAGGCTAGTCTTGAACTCCTGACCCCAAGTGATCCACCCACCTCAGCCCCACAAAGTGCTGGGATTACAGGCATGAGCCACACTGCGTTCAACCTACAAACATCATAATTCTGATGTTACCATTTGCCTGCTTTTTAAAAAACTAATTTCTTACAGATTTATGCAGTCTAACCTAAATCAGAATTTAAGTTTAAAATATTTATCAAAACTTAAAAACATTTTTTCTTTTTAGCCCTTGAGTCCTTCTTGCCTTTATACATGAAAACCTCACACTCGGCACTCCATCAGTTTGCCATTTGGAATTATTTGTCAAGTGGGCTGAGCTTTGCTGTTCACAACTATGTGTGTGTACTTTGTTTTTTTCTGTTTTTCTTTTTTGAGATGGAGTCTTGCTCTGTCACCCAGGCTAGAGTGCAGTGGCGTGATCTTGACTGGCTGCAACCTCCACTTCCCGGGTTCAAGCAATTCTCCTGCCTCAGCCTCCCCGGTAGCTAGGAGTACAGGCACGCACCACTGCACCTGGCTAATTTTGTATTTTTAGTAGAGACAGTTTCACCGTGTTGGCCAGACTGGTCTCAAACTCCTGATCTCAGGTATCTGCCTGCCTCGGCCTCCCAAAGTGCTGGGATAACAGGCGTGAGCTACCGCACCCGGCTTACATTTTGATATCTTTAAGTCAATGGTCTGTAGGCCTTGTCTTACTTCAAAATGATCAAATTTATGGAAACTCCTTTCCCTGAGGGAAACTGAAATAAATTTAGACTTGGAGACTGCCACAAAAAGTACAGGCCTGTGACAGGTCATTTTTGCTGTGTGGATGTGGTTTTTTTTTTTCTTAAAACTTTTTCTGGGAATTTTAAAATTCCATTTCCATGGTGCTATCTAATAATTGTTTTTGTTTAGAAATAGGGTCTCAGTATGTTGCTTATGTTACCCAGGCTGGTCTCAAACCCTTGGGCCTCCCAAAGTATTGGGATTACAGGAGTGAGTCACTGCACCAAGCCCCTAATAATAATGTTATCTGCAAACATTAACAGTGTACTTGGTGTGATGAAGAACAGTGATTTCTCATTTTGCAAAGTTCTCATTTACACCATCACTCCAAGATTTCTCAGTTGCCCAGGCTGTAATGCTGTGGTGTGATCATGGCTCACTGCAGCCTTGAACTCCTGTGCTCAAGCAGCCCTTCTGCCTCAGCCTCCCGAATAGCTAGGACTTACAGGCATGCATTGCCACACCTGGTAATTTAAAAAAAAAATTTTTTTTGTAGAGATGGGGGTCTTTGCTGTGTTCCCAGGCTGCTCTCAAATTTCCTGGCCTCAAGCAGTCTTCCAGCCTCAGTATATAGACATGTTAGAGCAAACAATTTATCATATAGATCAGATGTCACACTGAGTTTGAACAAGAGACAGGCTGCAGTTTTCCTAAAGTAACAAAATGATAGACCTTTGTTAAAACTGAGACAAACCATCAGTGTAGTCATTCTTTTGACAGGTCATGAGATGGGTACTTCCGATCCTGCCTTGGACACCGTGGAGGAAGAGAGTAGGTACTGACACAAATATACTGAAAGCTCCGACTTACTGGCCTTTGACTCTGTCCTAAAAAGGAGGTATGACAGGAAATTTAGAAGCAAAAGAAAATCCCTATCATAACAGAAGTTTACAGAGAGGCCCAAGGGAATGGCCTTTGTACTGGGAGTGCTGTTTTCTGAAAATGAAAAACTGAATAATACATGAGCTTCACATGCAGGGAGAGTAAGAAAGAGCAGGAATGCAGGCGTTTCCCCTGGGCCAGCAGATGAGCAATTGCCCACTTCCTAAGAGTGATCAGTGGTGACAGCTGGGAGAGAGGTGAGAGCTGGGTAAGCTGGGAGGTGACTTCTATGTCCTCGACCTCCTGTGAACATTGAAAGACACTGTGTCATTTGGCTACTGAGAGTCTGCTTTGGGAGGCCAGAGTGGAAGACACTACTAGCTTTAGAGCCCCATTTCTCTGGGGATTCCCAAACTATGTCTTCGACCATCTCTTAAATCTTGAAAAGAGACAGAGATGTGATTTAAATGAGAAATTTGCAGAATGAGAAATAGCTGTTCTTCATCACGCCAAATGCATCGTTAGTGTTTTCAGATAAAAGTATGGTTAGGTAGCAAAATGGAAGTGAGATTTTTAATTTCTTAGTGTCATACCTCCTTCATCTAAGTTTATGATCCCATCTTGACCCTCTCTTGAATCTTGAAGATAAAAATAGAGATGGTGTGATTTAAATGAGAAAATCTGCAAAATCAGAAATCACCGTTCTTCATCACACCAAGTACATTGTTAATGTTTGCAGATAAAATTATTATTAGGGGCCTGGTGCAGTGGCTCACTCCTATAATCTCAATACTTTGGGAGGCCCAAGGGTTTGAGACCAGCCTGGGCAACCTACTAAGACCCCATCTCTAAAACAAACAAACAAAAATTACTAGGTGACAAAATGAAAATGAAATTTTAAATTTCTTAGTGCTATACCCCCTTCATCTGAAGTTTATAATCTCTTGCCAAAGGTCAAGAGAAGCGTGGCAGGCCTCCATGGGTATCCTTCCTAGACAAAAAAAAGTAAAAAATCCCAGGACCAAGAACGGAGTCCTGGTGGTGGACGGCCAGGAACGCCACGACCATCACTGTCAAGTCAGTTCATCTGAAGATGGTCAGCTGATGTTTTAAAATTAGATTTGTCTTATTAACTGTGTAAGTCTATTGCTAAATGTCTCCTGGCCCTTACTGATATGTCTTCGTGTGAAAATGCTGACATCAATAGTTGATGCACAGGAAGCATCATCAGAAAGTCAAACTCTTCCCCTCTCGGAAATATTCTTCCAATGACCTCTTTACTCACGTCTTCTGCAAAAAAGAGGATCAGAATAGAGCAAATTGAGTTCATTTGAAATTTTTAAAAATTTAAAAATAAAATAAAATAGGGACAGGGTCTTGCTATGCTGCACAGCTGGTCTCACTCCTGAGCTCAAGCAATCCTCTTACCTTGGCCTCCCAAAGTGCTGAGGTTACCTGCAAATGAGCCTCTGTGCCAGGCCTTCGTTTGCGATTTTAATATGCAACAGCTCAGATGAAAAGATACTCTGAATAATCAAATAATGTAGTTAGTTCTTCCTCAATTGAAGAAGGAATAAGTTAATGTTTTTAATTTTCCCAATTGTTTTTCTCCCAGAAAGTTTTCTTAAACCATTAGTCTTCTGTAGTTAGCAAACACTCACAGGCAGGCAGATAAATGGACAAGTAAGTATTCATGGAAAGCACAAACACCACCAACGCCAAAACATCTTTCCTTTTTCAGGAGCATGTGTGATTGTGATTTTTGATTGCATAAGTTCCAGGAAAAATTGTGATTAGTGTGCATGATGGGATTAGATCTAGCAATCATTCTTGGTATTATACAGAGAGAAACATGGCTTTCAAGTAAGTGCTCTGATACCCAACCAAAGTTAAGAGCCCCTAGGTCCCAGAGGAAACGATTGAGGAACTTTGCAAACTAAGGCTGGGGGAGATGGAACAGGGATGAACTGAAGGGAAAGAAAACAAAGTGAGCTTAGGATGGAGAACTTGGGCAGCATGCCAGCAGCTGAGCATCCTCAGTGCATACCCCTCTGCTGAGGCATGCTGTGAGCTGGCCGCCCTGATGGGAAGACTGTCTATGTCTGGCTTCAGGAACCGTCCCGAGGGACGCAGGATTCCCTTGCCTCCGCAGTGCATATTCTCCTATCAACAAAAGGAAGTAGGAAGAAAGAAACAGCAAGAAGAGGGCTGCAAAAAAGTCTTTTAAAAGTTTTATCTATGGCAGCCCTGCAGGCTTCCTTCTTTTCAGTGAATAGAAAAGAGCTCAAATATCCATACCTTCACATCAGAGGTGCATTGTTCATACATCAAATTCTTGTAACATCCAAAGGTGAGGGAAGAACAAGGTGAGCTGGCTCCTGAAGAAGTATTCATGGAACATTAGAGCCGAAAGGGGCGTTGAAAAGTCATATTTCATGGTAATCCCGTGCCATATAGACATAATCTTTCCTGTATCGGTAGAAAATAGATTCTCCATAATGGCAAGGCACATACTGAATTGTGCAATAGGATTACAGCACCATCTTGTGGCCAAAATCAGTACAGCGCTGAACACAAAGAGCTCCCATTTGTTCCATTCTTTCCTGCAGTTTAGTATTAGTTTCTAGTTTACTTTCCTGTGACCACATACAACATTTTGAGAAAAATATTCCTCATTATACATATGCATACAATAAAGAGTATGAATTTAAAAGAATAGGGGTTATGTAATTAAGTTTGTAGACATTAATGTTGCATTTTTGGCTAGGGGATTTTTTTTGGTACAATTATACTTTGGGCACAGGGAACTAGAGAGTGGGAAAAGGTGGAAAAAATCAGAATTTCAAAGTAAATGACTAATGTCTTTCTCTGGTGTGAACCTAAATTCAAATGTCAGTGCTTCCTTCCAGTCTTATGACTGTCTTCTCAACATGGACGAGGCATTAGTCAAAAAGCTAGTCCTTCACATGGTCACTGAATGCTCTTGGTCACATGCACCATTTGATGACACCCTTGTACTCACATGTTCCTTCTGCCCACATATCGTATTTATGCAGTTAGGCTCATAGGACAAATAGCTACTCAGAGACTGGTTCCAAATTTCAAGCTATATTTAATACACAATTGAAAATGTATGTCAATTTTTCTAAATTTTCTACATTTCTACCCTATTTTAGTGGGTGCTTTTAAAAAGTACAACTTAAGTTCAAAGAAGCCTTTACTTAGAAATATGTTGAAATTACATTCTACATGAGGCATATGGATCTCTACTTGCAAAGTAGTTTTATCAACTAGAGCTAGACTTGTCTCACATGTAAATTTGGAAGCATTCAAGGTTTAAAAGCTTGAAAATCTAAAAGGATAGTTCTCCTCCAAGAGCGTAGGTTAAGGTCCTGCAAACTACCCTGAGCAGGTGAAATTTGGGAATGCACAATCAGCACTATTTAGCTGGGGTGAAAAAGGATTACTGGGTTTGTAAATGAATTCTCTAGACTTTCTTAATGTTTACCTTAAAAAAAATTAGAATCATACTACAGCTAGATTCTGCCATCTCACAGACGCTGAATAAGTGGTCATTAAGACGTCTTTTGCTTTCCAGAAAAGTTCATCACATAATCTCCCTTCTCCTACAGTACCAATGAGATGCTTATCGAATCATGTTTACTTATAACACATATAAATGGCATTTTACCACTGGTTTTAGTCCTCTATCCTTGTGTTTCATTGCTAGGATTTGAAGTTAACTCTGAAAAAAGGGTAAAATATAGTTGACCCTTGAACAATGCAAGGATTAGGGATATTGACCCCTCATGTAGCAGTAAATCTGTATATAACTTTTGACTTCCCAAAAACTTAACTCCTAATAGCCTATGGCTAACTGGAAGCCTTACTGATGATATATTAATAAACAATCAACACATTTTGTTATACGTATTATAAACTTTATTCTTACAACAAAGTAAGCTAAAAAATATTAAGGAAATCAAAGGAAGAGAAAATATATTTACGACTCGTTAAGTGGACATGGATGATCAAAAAGCTCTTCATCTTTGTCTTCACATTGAGTAGGCTGAAGAGGAAGAGGAAAAGAGGATGGTCTTGCTGTCTCAGGGTGGCAGAAACAGAAGAAAATCCGCGTATACATAGTGATCTGCAAAATTTAAACCCACGTTGTTCAAGGGTCAACTTTAACTTACTTTTAACCTACCAATTCAGTCAACTAGTTATTTTTCAAATGTTCCCCTCCAAAAACAGTCTCTGCTTTACCTTTGGGAGCTATAAACCCTGTAATATAACTCAAGTTCCACTTTCCTAGCCAGTCTCAGGAAAGACACTTCCAAGTTCCTTTACCTTTCTTTACAAAAAAATGTCAGGCCGGGCGCAGTGGCTCACGCCTGTAATCCCAGCACTTTGGGAGGCCAAGGGCAGATCATGAGGTCAAGAGATTGAGACCATCCTGGCCAACGTCGTGAAACCCCGTCTCTACTAAAATACAAAAAATTAGCTGGGCGTGATAGCATGCACCTGTAGTCCCAGCTACTCGGGAGGCTGAGGCAGGGGAATCCCTTGAACTCAGGAGGCGGAGGTTGCAGTGAGCTAAGATCGCACCACTGCACTCCAGCTTGGACAACAGAGCGAGACTCCGTCTAAAAAATAAATTAATTCATGGTAAAAGTGCTGTTCGTTTTAACATTTTGCCTCTTTTCTATTTTCAACTCGTAGGTCCTGCTATTCTTGTTAACCCCTGGGAGTGACTACTAGAAGACTCAAACTAAAAATAACTGTTGCCGAAAAGTTTTTAAAAAATGATAAATCAAAAGGAATTTGCAGTTAGGGGATTATTGAACTGACCACAAAGGATTAGAACACCAAAACCTCTCTACTGAATTAAATGTGTTCCAATACTTTGAAGAGTGCTTGGTACATACTATTATTATGACTAGAATACTAAATTGAACTGAAATATATGCTTTATTTTCCCTTCACCATTAACAATTTAAGCTGTTTTTGAGTTTCAACTTCTTAGAAAAGGCAATTTCTGAGAAGTATAACATTTGCCTTTTCCTGCTATTTATAATAGAAATTGAGTAAGAAACATAAAATTCTGTATACTTTTAGTATTAAACTTAGAATTTAGGGATCATGTAAATAGCTGCCTACTTATAATCTATACTATGCATTTCCCAAAGAGTTTTAACATTACTATTTCAGTTAAAATTGTAATACAGAAGCAAAGTTCATCAACCTCCTGCCATTACTGGGTATATCAAATTAAAATGCAATGTAACATGTGGAGAAAAAAGTTATTGGTATTACAGCAAAAAATTCACATAAGATACATAAATTATGATACCTCAAAGCTAGAGGCAAATAAAATACACCTAATTATACAAATTCTATACGATTAAATCAAGAACTTTAGGAAAATTTCTTGTCAAGAAAAGATTTGATCTGGTTGGGCACAGTAGCTCATGCCTGTAATCCCAGCACTTTTGGAGGCCGAGGCAGGCGGATCACCTGAGGTCAGGAGTTCAAGACCAACCTGACCAACATGGAAAACCCCATCTCTACCAAAAATACAAAAATTAGCCGGGTATGGTGGCATACGCCTGTAATCCCAGCTACTAGAGAGGCTGAGGCAAGAGAATCGCTTGAACTTGTGAGGTGGAGGTTGCAGTGAGCCGAGATCGCACCACTGCAGTCCAGCCTGGGTGACAAAGTAAGACTCCATCTCAAGAAAAAAAAAAAGATTTGATCAAACCAAGATTTTAGAAAAACAAAACCAAAAACACTGTGATTTGATTAACATTTATTTAATTTTGGGAACACAGTAAAAAAGAAAAACAAACCAAAAAAAACACCTATTTCTTCACAATTTTGAAAATGTCTGGCTTGAAACACCTTTGACATTTATCTCACTTTCAGTCTCAAGTTTCAGGCTGCCACATTCATGGCTGGCTAGCTGGCAGTGATGCTCTTTTCTGCTCTCAAGGTTTCTTTGGGCTTGGAATAGTTCCAAGGCCGTCTATTCTCTGTGAATCCATAAAGTTTTCTAAGGGCCACTCGAGCAGCCTCTTCTTCTGCAACCAATACTGTTTCCCCAGGTCCTTCTGCAATCAACTTTTTATCACTAGAAAGAGAACAAATAGTAGTCTTAAATTACATGGAATATTATAACACAGTACACAAAGCAGTTATAAAGCAATTATGTCTTGTACATTTTATTTCAATAACACACATTAGAAATAACACAATAGCTTTGATAGATCATCTTTTGGATTTTAACTAGATTTGTTGCAAGTTCATTACATATGGTAATTAGACAAAGATACACTCATGTTTCATTAGAAATATATACAACTCTATCAAGTCAAAAACGCAAGTAGTATGTTTTCAATTGTTGATGAGAGAATTGGAAGAATACGTAAATAAATATCTCCTTACAAAACCCTGAAACTAGTAAAAATATTATCAGGAATTATGACTTTTTATTTTTAATGTGTGATATAACTTGGGAAAAGATTCTGTTGAAAAAATTATGCCTTTTGAGTTTGTCCTCTAAACTTTAACACAAATGAGAAACCAGTTCTGTATTTCAAATTAAGAACTTTAGGCCGGGCGTGATGGCTCACACTTTTTTTTTTTTTTTTTGAGAAAGAGTCTCGCTCTGTCACCCAGGCTGGAGTGCAGTGGTGCGATCTCAGCTCACTGCAAGCTCTGCCTCCCAGGTTCACGCCATTCTCCCACCTTAGCCTCCCAAGTAGCTGGGACCACAGGTGCCCACCACCACACCAGGCTAGCTTTTTGTATTTTTAGTAGAGACAGGCATTTCACTGTGTTAGCCAGGATGGTCTCCATCTCCTGACCTTGTGATCTGCCCGCCTTGGCCACCCAATGGCTCACACCTATAACACCAACACTTTGGGAGACCAAAGCAGGAGGATTGCTTGAGCCCAGGAGTTCGAGCTCAGACTGTACAACACAGTGAGACCTCCAAAAAAAAAAAAAAAAAGTAAAAGGAAAAAAAAAAAAAAAGAGCTTCAAAACAGGCTCAGATTTTTAAATTATTTTATATATTTCTAATCCACTCTAATTTATTTCTAAGTGAGGTAACACTCAATGCTGGCTATGAGTATTCTATTGATAAATCTAAGGTAGGTATTCCTCTGCTTTATTGGTATTTCTGTATCATAATAATTTATCTTCTTAAAAAATGTGAAATATTCCTTCAAGGGAGCAAAGAATGTAGAATGTGCACATCAAATAACTATAATCCTTTTTGTTTTGCTACTTCTGAAATATATTTACTTCCTGGAAATTTTCTGACCTAAAATTTCATCTGTGCAATTAAAAGAAGCATCTCCAGAAAGTTTCATGCATAGCAACTGCATTTACTAAATTGGATTCAATATAAGCTGATTTGAAAGTGAAGACTGAAGCCAAATTAAAGAAAAACTAGTGAAGCTACACAAAAGAACAACAATATGGAATAAATTTGCTAAAAAACATCTGCTATGACAATAATTGGAAATGAAACAAAGGTTATATAAGTTAAACTTCATAATAATAAACACAAATTTGCACAAATCTTGAGAAACAGAAAAAGTCACCTTAAAGTGAGTAACAAGCATAGAATTTTGTTTTTAGTCTAATGTTGCTGGTTTTATCATTGATCATGTTTTAAAAAGTCATTATGTAAAATCTACAAAAACACTACTACCCAACAGTAATCACTGTAGTAATATGGCAAATGACTTCTTACATTTTTTTTAAGATAAAAGATCATTCTCTAAAATGTCCCAATCTCATTAAAAATTCTTTTAAAATGTTGCCTGTAATAGCTGTACTATATATTACATCATGTATATGTATCATTTCCCTCTTGTGGAATATCAAATTTATTTCTAATTGCTTTTCAGTTCAACAACTATTTACTGACCACCACGTCCCAGCAACTGTTCAAGGTATGGAACATAAAGAGGTAAACAACAAATGTCTTTGTTCACAAAATTTGTCTGCAAATTTAAGGCAAACAACCAAAAGTTAAAATACCAAAATCAAAGAACATAAAAAATTTTAAGATGCTTGGCATTTTGTCACAATTATTCACAGAAATATGGTACATTTTTTTCCTACCAGCAGTGTATAAACTGATGATAAAAGATATGTTTAAAAGGCTTGCCAATCAGATAAGTAACAAAGAGTAGCTCACTGTTTTTGCATTTCAATAAATAAAACTTTTTACAACACTCTCCATTTTCCCCGTGTGGTAACTGCTATTTCTTTCATATTTATAAAGTCTTTTGTGATACAAGGATTAGAAAAATATTTACCTAAATCTTAATCTAGCTATTTTAAATATTCAGTATTTACATTTAACACTTTAATCTTAACATCTGAGATTAATTTAGGGCAGGTCAACTTTTTACTAATAAAACTAAAAAGCTCTCAACATGGGTTGATTTATACATTTTGATGGATAATTAAGGCCCTTCCTTTTCCAGATCTAGGCTCAGTTGCAGCTACTAACAAGAATGGATTAAGGTTAAATCTGTAACATGAACAAGTCAACAATTGTACTTTTACACAGAAAAATTTAAGATAACATACTGAAAGGCTATAGCAAATATTATTGGCTGACAAAAGCCACTATTAGCAAAACTCAGATTCTTCCCCTAAGCATAATTAGCGGGAAGGGAAGTAGTAAATAACAACATGGAGAAGAGATTTTTTAAAAAATCTTTTAATGCAATTAGAAGTTATGTTAAGGAATTTGAAGAGCTTATGTTAACATTCCTTATGGAATGTGAAGAGTCTGTTTTTAAGGCTTTGTGAGGAGTCTGTTTTTAGGATTTCCTCAAAGTTATAAAGTTATGATTAAAATTTCACTAACCAGTATAAGCCAACAAAATACAAAGGCAAAGCTGTGGTGCCACCAGACTGCCTTGTAAGTCTTGATTCAGGGGCTGAAATATTCCTTTTCTTCAGTTCTTCTACCAATAGCCCCATGGGATCTATTATCTTCCACATCTCAAAGAGCTCTTTTCCAGTCATTTGAGTAATTAAGAAGTCCTACATATAAAAATACAATTTATACATTTTAATTAGCAGAAAGAACATTAGGACAATTCAAAATATATTCTTTACACTTTTTAAATTAGAGAAGCCACAGAGTACATTTTTAACAGAAATTTAAAACTTAATGGGAAACGAAAGACAAAAATGTACTATTCTTTTTCATTCCCCCAGTTTTTACACACATTTTATAACAAAAATCATAGTTGGATTAAAAAAACTTGAAAGCCCAAGAAACCTATTTCAAGCACTATGATCTACCAAAATTCCACAGAAGGTAGAATCCTGTAATTTTTTTTTTCTTTTTTGAGACAGGGCTTCACCCTATTGCCTAGGCTGGAGTGCAGAGGTGTGATCACAAGTACACTGAAACCTCAGCCTCCTGGGCTCAAGCAATCCTCCCAGCTTGGCCTCTTCAGCAGCTGAGACTACAGGTGCACACCACCATACCCGGCTAGTTTTTAAATTTTTTGTAGAGACGAGGTCTCCATAAGTTGCCCAGGCTGGTCTCAACTCCTGGCCTGAAAGGATCCTCCTGCCTTGGCTTCTCAAAGTACTGGAATTACAGGCATTAGTCACCACACCCTGCCCTATCTTATAATTCAGAATTATATTCCTACTAGTAAGAAAAAAATATTTAAAAATTGAGTTAACAAATAAAAAGTAGTAACTTCTCATAGAAACTCATGTAAAATGGCACTCAGAGCCTCTAGATAACAATACTTCCTCCATTAATAATGTTTTTAAAAACTTGGCCAGGCAAGGTGGTTCACACCTGTAATCCCAGGACTTTGGGGGACCGAGGCAGGCAGATCACTTGAGGCCAGGAGTTTGAGACTAGCCTGGCCAACACAGTGAAACCCTGTCACTATTAAAAATACAAAAATTAGCCAGGCGTGATGGTGCACATCTGTAAACCCAGCTACAAGGGAGACTGAGGTGCAAGAATCACTTGAACCTGGGAGGTAGAGGTTGCAGTCAGCCAAGATCATGCTACCACGGCACTCCAGCCTGGGCAACACGGCAAGACTCTGTCTCAAAAAATAATAATAAATATTTTTTTAAAAATCGCTTAATAATTTCACATAAACTTTTAAAACTGTAACATGCTAGTAATTATTTATATGACTAAGATAACTGAGAAATTATGAACATTCAAAGCAGAATTGATTTTGCCAGTAAAAAGCATTATGCTATATAGAAACTATCGAAGCAAACATGGATTTACAGCAATTTACATATTCCAATTAACTTGTATTAACAAACATTAGTAATACGATAACAGGATGGATGGATGGAGGCAGGAGGGAAGAAATTTAAGAAGACTCCTTAGTTCATGAAATGAAGTCAATTCATTACAACACTCCTCCAAGCACCAGAACACTTTCAACTTCATCAATAAAAAATATTAGGCCGGGCATGGTGGCTGATACCTATAATCCCAGCACTTTGGGAGGCCGAGGTGAGAGGATCAATCACTTGAGATCAGGAGTTCAAGACCAGCCTGAACACCATAATGAGACTGCGTTTCTGCAAAAAAAAAATTTAGCTGGACGTAGTGGTGCATGCCTGTGGTTCCAGCTACTAGGCAGGCTGACATAGGAGGATGGCTTGAGCCCAGGAAGTCGAGGCTGCAGTGCGCTGTGATTGTGCCACTACACTGCAGCCTGGACAACAGAGTGAGACGCTGTCTCAAAAAAAAAATGTATAAATCCATTCTCAGTAGGGGATTTTGAAATGTTTTAACGTACAGAAGTAGATATGCCTTATGGGATAAGTATGTATATGCACATATATAAAAATCACTGAACTGCTATCTGTCATATAGAATCACCAAGTGTAAGGTAAGGAAACACAACTTTCCCACCATCGAAGATATTAGTGGGAATATAGAAAGAAAGCTCAATTTTTCTTAAGTGATTACCTTCTATTTTTTGCTATTTGCTCCTGGTCTTACTAATTTATTATTAGAACTTTCTAGTAGGGTGTGAGTTGAATACTCCAATCTCATCTCCCCAGAATAGGGAAGGAGTATGAAGAAATGATGTTTCTAAAATGCGCATTTGATCATTAAAAACCTCCCACTTAGAACAACTCCAGCTGTCACTATACAAGATCATCAAAATACATACTCCGTAGCATGGCTAAGAGTGCTGTTCTAATTTCCAGATGCAGAGATATCACCTGGAGAGCTACTTAAAATACACATTCCGGCTGGGCGCGGTGGCTTACACCTGTAATCCCAGGACTTTGGGAGGCCGAGGCAGGTGGATCACGAGGTCAGGAGATCGAGACCATCCTGGCAAACACAGTGAAACCCCATCTCTACTAAAAAGAGAAAAAATTAGCCAGGCGTGACGGCAGGCGCCTGTTAGTCCCAGCTACTCGGGAGGCTGAGGCAGGAGAATGGTGTGAACCCAGGAGGCGGAGCTTGTAGTGAGCTGAGATTGCACCACTGCACCACTTGCAGTGAGCTGAGATTGCACCACCACTGTTGCCTGTGCAACAGAGCAGACTCTGTCTCAAAAAATAAAAAAAAATACAGATTTCTAGGTCCTACTCCCAGAGATTATGTACTCTGAGGGGGTGCCTGAGAATCTGCATTTTTATCAAGTTCTCCAGTGATGCTGATACTGACGCCCAAACCACTTTCTGAGTAACACTGTTGGCTCTTCTGTACACTGGCTCTTAAAGGTCCAGACTCAGCTCTGATCACTTCTCCAAATGCAATATGATCCAGTCACAAAAAATTACCTGTAGTTCCCAAGCACAAGCTCATCCTTGACACTGTCTTCCCAAAACATCTTTTTTAGGGGCACAAATCGCTTCTATAAAACCTTTCCTAGCCTTACTAAAGTTGGTTGTTGCCTCCTCTGAATTCACTCTGCGTCTTAACACCTCTAGGAAAGCACTTCCACATTGCATTCCATCTAACTAATGAGCTGTGAGTAGGATCAAATCCTATTTAGATTGTGGCTCCAGAGCTCAGCAGAGTGCCTGGCCCATAGTAAGGCACCCAACATTAAGTGGATGAACAAATGAAACAGGACAATCCAAACTTGTCAATTCTACTATGAGAGACATCAAAGCTCAACTTATAAATAGATATTTGAATTATGTATGTTTCGTAAGATCTTTACTTGGAACTGTTAAGAGGCATTAAAATATGGTACATATTTCCAACATAGTTTTATGACTACCTTGTAGAATTTCAAAATGGTGACCAAAAATTATTTAAACTCCACAGAGGTTATACTGAAGAGAATGGAAATCAAAGAGGACTTTGTCAGAATTTCTATAGAAAAAACTAACTGGGGGGAGAAAGATAGGTCTTACCTATGAACAAAGTCTGAAGTGTCAGTAAATACAGATATTCTCTAACAAAATTATCAAACTTGGTATCAAAACTAAATGAACAGATTCCAATAGCCTGTGATACTGGTTTAAAGACTGAATGTCAGTCAGATAGATGCTTGAATCAAAACTGTCTTTATGACTTAAAGGTATTATGTGGACTCTCTATTATCAAAAAGTGAACAAAATCTCATGTTTTCATCCAATGGCAGAGGATAAGACTTCTCCCAGTTAATAAATTACAAAACGATAGTGGGAGTCAAGTTGTACCAATCAAGAAACCGAATTAGCTAAGCAGTAGCTAACAAAGAGTTAGGCATTAGAGGGACTTGAAATCCAAGATTTCATCACTTGGAAGAGCAGACAGCAGCTGGAACTGAAGCACAGGCCTCTGCATAGTGTCCTTTGACTTCATTCATTCACCAAACATCTACTGAGTATCTCTCATGCAGGCAGTATCCTTGGCCCTAAGGATGTATACTTAAAGATGACATGGCTTGTGGTCCTTCAGAAATCACAACCCACAATTTATTATTCACTTTGTATGATATCCACAATAAGAGACAACTGGAATAATTACAGACCTTCCATAAAAAAACTTTAGGTTTTTCTCAGTTTTTCTTGGGACAAAAATTCACTTCCAAGGTGATGTATCAAAGAAGCGAATTACAAAAGAAAATTTTCCCTTCTGTCTTTCTTAAGCATGTCCAATTAATAATTACGTACCCTGATAAAAAGTGCAGTCCTCTCGGGTCCACTGCTCTGTAACAGGGCTCCAATAACTGCAAAGAAAGTTTGCTGTAATACAGTCGGGGGCACTGGGAATTCCTCACTCAGTGTTAACTGCTCCACAGCCAAGTTTCTAGCCACGTGACACACGACTTCCTCACCAGTGAGAAAGTCAACAAGATTTCTGATGCCTTCAGTGGGCAAGTCTGGGAACTCGTCTTCAAGAAATTGTGTGAGGCAAGTCTGTGAAAAAGATGTCCCTTGTTCAGATAGTTCTTGATTACTTTTAAGATTCAGAAGCACAGCTTCTTTCTCTATCCCAAGTTGCTGGCGCTTGGCCTCCTCACTTTTAATATAGCAGCTATTAACAAATGCAGTTTTGAGAAGATCTAAGGAAAAGTTTTCCTGTAACCGATGTCCAAAAGCTTGTATTTCTGCATGGTAATCCCAGTTCGGCTTCTCGGAACTGAAAATGTAAAGATAGTAAGAGATGGTAAAGAGAACAACCTGTTACTGTGATATAAAAATTTTTCACTGTGTTGTAATGTTATTAATTATATAAAGGAAATGAAAGAAGGTTATACTTCTTTTTAATGCCAGGCTGATATTCTAAATGTCAAGACTGAAGTCAGATAAATACTGGAAGTCCTTTGCTATATTCTACACATATGATCTGATTAATTTTCCCTTTGATCCAATTATCACATGAAATTGGTTCTTCAATATAAAAGACTAAGCCATTAGCCTAACTTTTAGGTTCCTTATTTCTGCTCTAACCATGAAACTATGTTTTATACCTAAGTATGAAACATAAATGATAATTTCACAGATTCAAGCCATAAACACTAGGTATGTCATATTTACGGTCATCCCTCAATATCTGTGGGGAATTGGTTCCACGGACTCTCCTGAATACTGAAATTCATGGATGCTCAAGTCTCCTATATAAATGGTGTAGTACAGGCACACTTCATTTCATTGTACTTTGGTCGCTTGTGCTTCACAGATTTATTGCATTTTGTTTTTACAAATTGAAGGTTTGTAGCAATTCTGCATGTGCTCACTTTGTGTCTCTGTGTTAGCATTTTTTAGCAATCAAGTATTTTAAATTAAGGTACATACATTGCTTTTTAGACAATACTACTGCACACTTAATAAACTACAGAATAGTATAAACATAACTTAGGTATGCACTGGGAAATTTAAAAAGTAATGTGACTCGTTTTATTGCCGTGGTCTAGAACCAACCCTACAATATGTATGAGGTATACCTGTATTTGCATATAACCTATGCACATCCTCCTGTATACTTTAAGTCATCTCTGGATCACTTACACGTAACACAATATAAAACCCCTTTAAAAAACAAAGGGAAGCAAAGTATAAAAAGCTGGGTTGAAAGTCATAAGATATACATATAATATATACACCTATATAATCTGTACAAATCACAAAGTTTCTTCCAACTTTGAGAGCCTAAAATACTTAACCTTATAATAAACAAGGGAATGGGAATTAAGAAGAGATTTTATTTTTTGCCATAATCTTATCTGTTAGAAGACCGTTCCTACTGGTAGGAGTACAAAGTGGATCAACATTTTTTGGAGGGCAATGTTAAAGTACTAACGGCATTCAAAATTACATACTACATATGCATCCCCAAAGGTGAAATAAAGATACACGCTGTTACACGAGTTTTAATGGCAATAATATGGAGCTCATAGGTCCATAAATAGAGCCATAAAAAAGAGTGAGGTACATCTCTTTGTAATGCCATGACAACATGTCAAAGACACATTATTAAAGGGAAAAAGGAAGATGAAGGAATTTAAATTATGTAAAGTATGATCTGATTTGAAGCCATAAAAACCTGTCTCTCTGCCAAATCTGTTACCAGAACAACATTAATTAGGGCAAAAATCTAAAGCTAACTTTTTTCCTTTTTCTCTAGACAGTAGACTTCAGGTTGTAGATTTTTTTTTCTCCTTAATTTACGATGCTGTGGACTGCTTTCTTCTCGCTTATCGGAATTCTCAGGTATTACAAATGGGGGCTACAACACCCAAGTCCACATAAGGAAGACCCTCCGGCCAGCCCCATTTCTCCCAATTTCCAGTAGACAAAATCCTAAATGGTAGTTTCAAAACGTCGGGAGCAGCCTGAAGCTCTACCACCCGCGGCACAGATCCATTTTCTTTGCCTCAGGCCACGCGCCCACTGCTCACGGGTGTCTCTATCGCAAACTTCCTAAAGCTTAATCCAGGGGCGCATCAGCCGCAGGCACAACGCCGCGGGAGGAAGACCCAGTGTCTGCGACCGCTACCCTGACACCCCTTCCCGAGGTGTCTCCTACCGGCGCACGGGCGGCGGCGGGCACCGCAGAAGGCGCAGCCGCTCTAACTCCTTCTGGAAGCGGAAGGCGGCGCGGAATCCCTTCTTCACTCCCCGAACCGGAGGGACCAGCTTGGGGACGACTGGAGCAAGGAGGCAGCGAGGCCCCTGCTGCAGCAATCTTACTAGCCCGGACGCCATTGCACGGGAGAAAGCGATGGAGGACGGAACGAAAGTAGTCGGGCCAGTGTCCCCGTAACACACTTCCCCTGGAACGCGGGACGCGGAGAGAGGACAGGGACGGAGACAGCCCCCGGGGCGGGGCAACTGAGAGAGGGCGGGGACGGATACAGCCCCGGGGACGGGGCGACTGAGAGAGGGCGGGGGCGGAGACAGCCCCGGGGCGGGGTGACGGCAGCCGCCTTGGTGCTGCGCGTGCGCTGGTTCTCGCCTCCCTTGGAGTTACTTTCCAATGATCCGGGCTTGAGGGCGTTTGCGTCCTAAAGTTTCTGGGAGAGGTTGCTTCAGTTACTCTCTTGTTCCTTCTTCTCTCATTACAGCAAAACAAACAAAAATCTGTTTCACTTTCAAGTTAAGGAAACATTTAAATCCTCAAAAAAGAAAACGTTTTAAATTTATATTTAGTGTTCCACACCATCAGTACAGCCACTATTGAGCAAGTATTTACCGAGCTTCTATTTTTGACCCAGCACGTCTCCAAAAGCCTTAGTTTTGGAAACTCTAGACTCAGAAATGTTGGCTTATCCAAAATTAAAATTTTTCTTTAAAAGCAATCTAATAGTACATATTTTTAAACATCCAGAAAATGACTGGAAAAAAGAATCATAAAACGGTAACAGTGGAATTAGTTTCTTCCTTCTTTAACACTCTGTAACAGTGTAAGTCTATTGCTTTCCTATCAAACTGTTAATACAGTACAATTTTTAAAAGAACATATGAAGTCACAAAGGGAGGCTTGTTTGAATTCCCCGTTTTGAGTTGCCTGCTGAACATCTAGACTCTCAAAGGGGCAATGCTTTCTGAGATCTGTTTTTTAAAGGCATCTGTGTCCCCAGCAGTCACCCAGATTGAACTCCTGTGTCTTTGATTGTTCTTTCCACAAACCTCCTCTTCGGTCCACTTACCATCAAGTGGTTTTTCAATTTATTTCCACTGCAGGTACCTGGTGGCTCTCCTCGCCTCTTTCAGTGGTTACTGTAATTGGCCTGGTACCAGCTCCCTTCCCCAGATACAGCTCACCTACATTCATCTCTCTGAAACACAGACCACAAGGCATGTTATGACTTAGCTGGAGAATCTTCAGTGCCAGGATCATACAACTCAGTTTGGGTTTCTCAGCTTGACCATTTCGAAAGGGAGAATCTAAATGGTTCATCTCAGCTTATAAAAGGGTTCCCTTTGGGAAGAGAGAGAGCAAAAGAGGGCCTGAGCACACATGGTTGAAGGAAATTCTCCAAGAAGGGGTGAAAGGAGGTTACAGTTGACCTCGTTATTGAAAATTCATGGAACATCAATCCAATAAATGGATTAGGAGAAAAGGCAGGGAACTGTCATTTCTGTAGAATTTCATTTATTAGGAAAAATAATCTAAAGCCAGTTGTAGCACAATCATGTTAAGTTAAAATGAGGTGTCTCCGTGTTGAGAGTTTCTCAGTCATACAGCAATGAAAGCATCATTTGCAGATTTGAAAAATGTAGGTCTTCAAAAGATTTCTCCTACAAATGCCCTTCGTGGAGCTCAGGAATTAACCAGTTTTTAAAAATTTTCTCATACATTTGTTAATTTATTCAATAAACACATAATAGGAGGAGCACTTGGTTCCAGGACCCAGGCTCAGAAAACTTTAAGGAAGAAAAAGGCCAATGTATTTTTTGGCCCTCAAAAACCTGATTTTTCCTTTAACCTGCTGGTAGCCCTAATTTGATCAAAGCTCACAGATGTCAGCAACTTTCGGATTTTCACTGGGTTAGGGTCAGGTGCAAGGGTGGGGAAAAGTCGCACTTAGGAAGAGGAGGTAAGGCGATTGAGGGTTCACTTTGACCCTTGGTGAACACTTCAACCTTTTGTGTTTTGATGCCAGGGATATTGCTTATATATTCCTTCAGTGATGGTGAGGGCAGCTGGAATACAGGGCACAGAAAGATGGATAACAAAGTTAGTGAATTCTGCTATAGGATTTTCCTGGACAATGAAGCAATTCTGAACCCCTGAGATTATTTGCCACTACTTCATAGATTAGCTAAGGAATAACTACCAAATAGTGGCCTTTAATCCAACTCATAAGGAAAATTACAGACAGAAATAATTACCATAGGATGAAAATTACTATAGTTAAAACTGTTCAAAATACAAAATTGGAATTACTGATAAATATCGATATAGAATCAGTCTTCACCAAAGTTACATCTGTTCAACCTAGCTTTGGAGAATTTGACTTGATGGAAATTTTGACTTGATAGATCTAAAAGCCACAACAGAAAACTCACGATAGTAAAACTGATTAGCAAAAAGCCCTAGTAAACCTGAGCAACAAATAACATCTTAGGAAACAAATGTGGAAAAAAATTCAAGAAAATACATTAAGTAAGCAATATAAATATGAAAATACAATTAGAAATAGGATACTTGAGCTGTGTAGAAAATTGATTAAGACATTTAATTGGTTTCATGGAGCTTATTCCAGAAAACATTTTCTCAAAAAAAATGCATCAATGTTAATATAACTCTGTTAATTCAGAATTATGGAAGCAAAAATTTTTTGGTGTGTTAGCAGCCAGCAAGATGGCTCTCAACAAGCCCCACCTCCTGGTACTTACACCCTTGTATATTCCCCTCTCACATCATGCTGGGATTCGTCTGTGTAACCAATAGACCATGGATGTTTTTATCAGTTCTGGGGTTAGGTAATAAAATACATCATGGCTTCCATTTTGGTCAGATACCTTGTATTTCTTGGATTAGTCTCCTATCGGGAAGTCAGCTGCTATGTTATGATGTTGCCTAAGAAACTATGTGGGAAAGCTTATGTGATGAGTAGCTGAGGCCTCTCACTAACAGCCATGTGAATGAATGAGCCATCTTAGAAATGGGTCCTCCACTCCCGGTCACACTTTCAGATGACTGCCTACTGGCCAATGTCTTGACTGCATCCTCGTGAGAGACCCTCTGCCAGAATCACCCAGTTAAGCTGCTCTCAAACTCCTGGCCCTCAGGAAATAAATACACATTTGTTGCTTTATGCCACTAAGTTCTGAAGTAATTTGTTACATAGCAATAGATAATTAATACACTTACAGTCAAATCAACTGGATGAAAATGGCAAAATAAAAAATACTGTATATTCATGAGACTTAGGGGATGGCCTCAGAGTGCTGGGTCTAGATGGAAGTGTGGATTTTGCTGGATGCAGAAGAGATGGAAAGGAGGAACGACATTCCATAACATGCACAAAGTCATCAGGAATGATGATGACTTAGTAAATTCCCCTCCAAAAAGTGAAAGCTGCCTGACCCTTTAACCCCTGTAGGTACAGATCCTCTTTCCTGTCATTAGGGATACTTTTGAGAAACAAGTTCAGGAAATATCAGGGAAGATGTCGAGCACGGTGTTTCTACTTTACCCATGTTCCTTGATGTTTCTGCTAAACTGAGCAATGTTTGGATCTGAGAGAGGGATGCCTATTACAGGAAAAAGAAATATTTTAAAGGGTTATAAAAATAAGTAAAAACTGGTAATGAGGGGCGAAAGTAGAGATATTAGACCACTATGACTGTAATATTGAAACTTTACACTTTTGTTTCGCTTTTTAAATAAAACATTGTAAAAGTGGTTTGAGATTTTTGCAATGTGATCATTATGCTGGTCTGCAGTGTAAACCTTGGGTAAAATCCACAGGATGGGTTAAAAGAACTCCTGGCAAAACTACTGAACAAAATTACCAAGTCTTCTTTCCTCTCTGGGGTGAAATTGTGTCTCCAAATCTTTTGTCAAGGCCCAAGGAGACGAAGCATGTCCAAAAGCAATAAATCACTGTAGACTTCATTTTCAGTCTATTCCACAGATTTAACGTGTATTGAATAGATAAACATTGATTAAGTATACATTATAACAACTGTTGAAAGACACTGATAAGTTTTTGAAGTATTTCCCCTTGATTGGAGTTAACCAAATTATAGCCATTACAGGTTATAAATTTAAGAATCTGGGCTGGGCGCGGTGGCTCATGCCTGTATTCCCAGCACTTTGGGAGGCCAAGACAGGCGGATCATGAGGTCAGGAGTTCAAGACCAGCCTGGCCAACATGGTGAAACTCTGTCTCTACTAAGAATACAAAAATGATCTGGACATGGTGGCGTGTGCCTGTAGTCCCAGCTATTCAAGAGGCTGAGACAGGAGAAGTGCTTGAATCTGGGAGGCGGAGGTTGCAGTGAGCAGAGATAGCACCACTGCACTCCAGCCTGGGTGACAGAGCAAGACTCTGTCTTGGGAAAAAAAAAGAATCTGGATAATCTGGATACTGCATACGAATAAGTTATTATTTATGAGACTATCATTTATATCATTATATGGTTTATATCTTTTTTGAAAATACTCAATTAGTGAAATATTGCCTTATAATTTACATATGTAATGTCATATTCTCAGTGAGTTATGTCCTACAATCCTCATGATGGCGTTAAAAGAAAAACTTTAGACCAATTAAATTTAAGAGTTTAACTGAACAAGGAACGATGAATCAGGCAGCCCCCAGAACCACAACACGTTCAGAAAGACTCCAGGACTGTCACATGGTCAGATAACATTTATGGACAGTAAAAGGAAAAAGTATGTACAGAAAATGCAAATGAGGTATGGAAACAGCTGGTGTCTGCTTTATTTGAATAGGGCTGCCTGTGGTTGGGTGAGACTCAGCTACTTTTACAAGAGCAAGTGACAGTCTTTTACACATCAAGTTAGGTTACAGCTCACTGTGTACTGAGAAAACTTTAGGCCAAAATTAAAATATGTACAGTGGAAGCTTTAGTCCAAACTTAATTTAACAGTACTATAAGTTAAGTAACAGTATCACCATAATTGCATCAGTCAGGGTCTTAACAAGAGAACAAAGGCACACCAGATGGTTCCAGGAAGGAAATTTAATACAAGGAACTAGTTACAAAGGTGTTAGAAGAACTGAAAGGCTTAAGAGATTAGGAACAGCAAGACTGGAGAGACGAAGGGAACAGATGGTACCAGAGCACAGGAGTTAGGTGACCCCAATGGGACCAAGAACCCCAGCAGAGACTGCCTGTTGAGGGCTGGGACAAAAGAGGGAAGCTATAGCCAGTGGGGACTGGAGCTACAGAGAAGGCACACTCCCTAAGCAGGAACAGTGGAGGAGAAATACCCTGGTTTCTTCTTTCCTCCTACCTTCCAATGTTCCACCACTGCCTCCATCATACAAACATATCAGGAAGCAAGTCTGGGATATGTAGTTTGCAGAAGTCAACCCCCTGCAATATAGACCAAGTGAGGTACACATAGAGTGGATCTGATAGCAACAGGCAAATGGCTAGCCTGTGATTACACTCAAAGTATCTGAAATGTGAAGAGTAGAAAGTCAAGGCCACATTAGAGTGCTGACCCATGAAGTTAACATACCTTAGTTCATCCAAATGTTGAAGGTAGGAACTTTTTTTTTTTTTTTGCATAAAGGAATATAAAACTATTTATTAACCACTGTTTATCAGTATCTACAATAAAGTAAACAATATACAGTTGGATAACACTCTGATTACTACAAAGTTGTTCTTCCTGGCTTTTGTTGAACCAGTAAAGCAAATAACTGAAAATTGAGCCTACATGTAAGGAACGAGTTGGGGTAAAGAAAAAACATGCAGGTCAATAGATTACAAAAGGTTGTTCACACATTTGTGGCAGCAGGTCCTAAACTGCCAACATCTCCAACTATCTGATTAGGTTTATATGAGCCAAGTCTTACATATTCCATTCATCATGACCTTTTAGTCAATGTAGCAACAGGGATTTTGACATTTTGTTAAGGAATGGCCACTAGGGAAAGTTTTAAATGTTCATTTAAGTTAGTTTTGTTTAGCTAGTTAAAACACACTAGCATTTGTCTAGGTTCCTTATCTGGATGAGGAAACCTGCTGTGATGGCAGTGATAAACTTTTTCCTTTTAGGAATTTTGCAAATAAACTCACTGCAATGATAGATACTTTAAAATTATCCAATTTAAATTATCCTATTTAGAATTACTTATTTCACTTGAAATGTATGGCTTCAGGAAAATAGGAACTTCTTATTACAAGAAATAATATTGGCATTTATTATTATCATCATTATCATTCTTATAGTACAACTATAAAATACTCCCTCAAGGAAGTCTAGCATGATACAGGTATTTCGAGTCAGAGGAGGTGATGGCGGGACAGACATTTCGAGATCAAGGTCCCAGGTAAGGGCTAGACACGGTGGCTCAAACCTGTAATCCTAGCACTTTGGGAAGCCGAGGTGGGTGGATCACTTGAGGTCAGGAGTTTGAGACCAGCCTGGCCAACATGGTGAAACCCCGTCTCTACTAAAAATACAACAGTTAGCCTGGCATGGTGGCGTGGACCTGTAATCCCAGCTATTCTGGAGGCTGAGGCAGGAGACTCATTTGAACCAGGGAGGCAGAGGTTGCAGTGAGCCGAGAACGTGCCACTGTACTCCAGCCTGAGCCACAGAGCGAGACTCCGTCTTAAAAAAAAAAAAAAGTCCAAGGTAAGAAGCACGAGTTAACAATAAATACCACACGTTATCTCTGCAACACCACTAAAAGGTAACATTATTATTCTTACTTTAGAAATGCACAATTGATAAAGACGCTAGCTTGCCAAAGATTTCACTGCTAGTTAACAGCAAAGTTCTCTGACTATAAAGACCATGCTGTTTCTATTGTTAGGGTAAAGTGACTTGTCCAAGATCACATAGCTGTCAGTGGATGGTCAGTGGATGGAACTTTATTCATAGATTCCGCCTTCTAACTCAGCAGGGCAGCTCAGAAATCAATTATCTCTGTGTCTGGGAGCTAAGCTATGATGATGCAAAGACATAAGAATAATACCATAGACTTGGGGGGGAAGGTGGGGGGCGGTTAGGGGGTTAGGGATAAAAGAGTACACACTGCGCTGGGTATGGTGGCTCATGCTTGTAATCCCAGCAGTTTGGGAGGCTGAGGCTGGCGGATCACAAGGTCACGAGTTCGAGACCAGCCTGGCCAATATGGTGAAACCCCGTCTCTACTAAAAATACAGAAATCAGCTGGGTGTGGTGGGGGGGTGCCTGTAGTCCCAGCTACTCGGGAGGCTGGGGCAAGAGAATCGCTTGAACTTGGGAGGTGGAGGTTGCAATGTATCACGTGACTACACTCCAGCCTGGGCAACAGAGCGAGACTCTGTCTCAAAAAAAAAAAAAAAGATACACACTGTCTACAGTATACACTGCTCAGGTGACGGGTGCACCAAAATCTCAGAAATCACCACTAAATAACTTACCCATGTAGCCAAACACCACCTGTTCCCCAAAAGCCATTGATATAAAAAAAAATTCTCTTTGTGTACCTAGAGTCTTTCAGTTCCAAGAGGCTGTGCTAAGGCTCTTCCATCACCACTTGAACCCACTCCAATCAGGTTTTACCCCTGCCATTCATGGAAACGTCCATTCATTTCATTTCATTTCATTTGGTTGATCTGCAGCATTTGACACAGTCGATCACTTCCTCCTCCTTAGAACACCTTCTTCCTTTGTCTTCAGGACAACACACACAATATCCATTTTCCTCCTACCTCATGGAGTCGTGGGGAAGGGGAGCAGGAGGAGGCTGGCTCCTCTCCAGTCTTTTTTTCTGGTTCCTCCTTCTCTTCCAGACCTGTTGATGTTTCCAAGGCTTCTGTCCTCGTACCTCTTTGTTATTTACACACATACTCCTTCTTGGATTTCATGTACTCTTACAAGTGTAAATACGCATACTTGATAAAATCATTTTGTGTTTAAGCACTGATTTTGCAAAATGTATAAAGGTGAATTAAATTTAGAGCTTAATTTGTTTATGTAAATTGTCTTCAAAATATGTTATAGCTGAGATGTTTTCCATGTGTTTTGTAAGAAATCACACAGAGTAACTGCTTTTTCAATAAACTGGATCCGTGTTACATCTTTGGGTCAGTTCACTGTCATTGTGAAAGATGAGAGTTATGTGGGCCTTACCTTATTGTTCACATTGAACCATTCTGGGTGATGATTTTTCTTATTTGTAAGACAATTCAATACATAAGGCCTATTATAAAGGTAAACTAGGCCAGGTGCAGTGGCTCCCACCTGTACCAGCACTGTGGGAGGCTGAGACATTTGGATCACTTGAACTCAGGAGTTCAACACCAGCCTGGGCAAAATGATGAACCATGTCTCCACTAAAAATACAAAAATTAGCCAGGCATGGTGGTGCACGCCTCCTCCCAGCTACCCCAGTGGCTGAGGCAGGAGAATTGCTTGAACCCAGGAGGCAGAGAGGCCGCAGTTAGCTGAGATTGTGCCAGATTGTGCCACTGCCCCCCAGCCTGAGCGACAGAGTGAGATCCTGCCTCAAAAAAAAAAAAAAAAAAAAAAAAATAAAAGAGGGCTGGGTACATTTGTTCACGTCTGTAATTCTCACAGTTCAGGATGCTGAAGCTGAT
>NW_012116599.1:3412870-3426219 GCF_000951035.1 Colobus angolensis palliatus | reverse complement strand
GTGTGGTGGCGGGTGCCTGTAATCCCAGCTACTTGAGAGGCTGAGGCACGAGAATCACCTGAATCCAGGAGGTGGAGGTTGTAGTGAGCCAAGATCGCACCACTCCACTCCAGCCTGGGTGACAGAGTGAGGCTTGGTCTCGAAAAATAAATGAATAAAAATTTTAAAAAATTGAAGGCAGATTAAACCAGCCTTCTGTTCAAAACTCTCCAATGGCTTCCCATCTAATTTAAAGTAAAAACCAAAGCCCTTATCAATGCTCTCTGGGCTCAACATGGTCTGTCTGGTGACCTGTCTGTACTGTCTTTCTCTGAGCACTCCCTCACTCTGCTCCAGCCTCATGGGGTGCCTGGCTGTCTCTACAAAACCCCTGGCATGTGCTCACCTCAAGGCCTTAACACATGCTCTTTTCTTTTCCAGAACAGTACTTGGCCCGCATTTCCACATGGCTTACTCCCTCCTCTCCTTCTTGGCTCAAAATGTAACTTTACAGTGAGGCTTTTACTGGCCACCTGTCTCAGGTTGCATTCTCCAGCAGCAGATATGATAATAGAGGTTGGCTCAGAGGGTATTTATTAGGAATCAATGCCTGTGAAGGGAGGGGGAGGTAGCAGGACTAGGCAGGAGAAGTCAGCTGCAGTACACGCCTTACAAAGCCTTGTCCAATCTAGGAGGGAGTTCTAGATCAAGTGTTGCCCATCGGTCTGTCTTGATGGTCAGGCTTTTATCTTCCTATCTTGTCCAGTTACCGAATGTGGGCTTCCCTGTGAAGGGAACAACTGAGACCCAATGGTTCTCAGCATCTGGGGCAGTCCCTGAAGGAGTTGAAGGCTAGAGGCTCTCTGCTGACCACTCTTCTTCCCTGAAAGTGGATCTGTGCAGTGTATTCCTGAATCTATCACACCATCCTATTTAAAATCGCAACATCACCTAGAGTCCCTATCACTCTTCCCTGCTTTATTTTCTCCATTGCATTTAATAACATTTAACATCTTCTAATATATTATATAATTTATTTTGTTTACTATCTGTTTCCTTCACAGGGATGTAAGTTCTAATAGCAGAGGTATTTTTGTCTCTCTTGAGCACTGCTGCATTTAGAATGGCACCTGGCTCACATCAGGCACTTGGGAAATGTTGGTTGATTAAACAAAGTTGTTCAGTAGCCTGTCTAGTCATTATACTGTACAGCCACACAAGAACCATGCCTTATTAATCTCATCAGCATTCAGCATATAGTAAATGTGCAATATATGTTGAGTATATGAATAAATAAATTCATGAATGTTTGTTAATAACTTCATCATGAGAAAGTATTAGTACGATGGTGGTTCATGCCTGTAATCCCAGCACTTTGGGAGGCTGAGGTGGGCAGATTATTTGAGGTCAGAAGTTTGAGACCAGCCTGGCCAAAATGGTGAAACCCTGTCTCTAGTAAAAATACAAAATTAGCCAGGCATGGTGGTAGGTGCTTGTAATCCCAGCTACTCGGGAGGCTGAGACAGGAGAATCCCTTTAACCTGGGAGGCAGAGGTTGCAGTCAGCTGAGATCTCACCACTGCACTCCAGCCTGGGTGACAGAGCGAGTTTGTCTCAAAAAACCAAAACCAAACCAAAACAAAACAAAAACAAAAGTTCTAGTACATCACTGTACATAGAAGTACCATGTGATTCACATCTGTAATTTAAAGTTTTTATTAGCTACCTTAAAAAAATAAGAAGCAGATCATATTAATTTTAATTGTATCTAACTCAGTATATCCAAAATAGTATCATCTCAACATGTAATCATTGTAACAATTATTGATGAACTATATTACATCTTTTTTGTTTTGTCCTAAGTCTCTAAAATCCAGTAGTATTTTGCACTTGTACTACATCTCAATTTGGACAAGCCACATTTCAGGTGCTCTATAGTCATGTGGATAGTACAGTTCTAATGCAATTCTGCAATTCAGGTGTCAGAATAATATAGTGGGGTCAGAGGTTTGGAGTCATTGACTTTCTGAGTCCAAATCTTGGCTCTTGAACTTACTAGTTGTCAATGACCTCTAGCCAAAAACCACCAGGAACAAATGGGGTTGATTGCTGGTTGGAGGAAGAAGACACACCATTGGGAATAGTGAGGTGTCTGGGTAAAGTACAGTTTTATTAAAGGATTTGTGTTGGTGTTAGGTGACCTGGGAGGGCTTAAGGAAGAGAGGCTCTCCTCTGGACTGGATGTTGTCAGGAAATGGGTATAATTCTAAGGTTGCATATCTTAATAAATCTTATCTAAATGGAGGAAGACTAGATAGCGGTTAACATTATAATTAATAAAGAAATACGAGTCACTCATATGGGCCAGGATAGGAGGATGTTTGGTAATTTTTGTGGCTTGTACATTGCTCATGTTTTGGCCGTGTTTAGATGTGATTATGGAGTGGCTTCGTCTGATGTTTATGTTCCACAGGAAGTAAACACCTCCTAGCAACACCAAAGCTCGGCTGATAGTACCAGGCAGCTCCTGGAGATCAAGGGTTGCTTTTCTTCCTCTCATAGCTATGCAATCTTAAGGTAGTGATCAAACTTACCTGGTGGTTTTCTCATCTCTAAAATGGGAATACAAGAGCATCTATTTCTTCATCTATTAAGATTATCAGTATTAAATGAGATCCAAAGACACTGAGTTAATGCCTGGTATATGGTTACCACTCAATGAATGCCATCTATTGTAGTTCAAAGATTCTAAGATGCACTACATTTTTTCACATTTTAACATTTCTGAAAGTGTGTGTCTTTCAAACAATGGCTTCTTCGAATGGATGAAACGTAGTATTGTTATTTCTGAAATCTCTGGTTTGGCGGACAATTCCTTGTCCCCTCCAGGTGCTCAATTTATTCCTGGGTAAATGGCTTTACTTTTAAACCTTCCTTACTTTCCCCATTTCTCCGCAGGCGCCCTCTGGGGTCCTCTCCCAGCCACAGACTTTTAGTTTGCGCGGCATCCCCAGGCAATACGGGCGGTGCGGCGGCAGCACTCGGGGGCTTACGGCGGCGCGGCGCCCACGAGGCCCCAGCAGTAGAAGGGAAATCGGCGCGTCCGCTCCCGCCCAGTCGTCAGCTGATGGGCGGCCTGCCGAGTAGGCAGTCGCCGTCGCCGCGCGAACATGGCGGCCGAGATCCACTCCAGGCCGCAGAGCAGCCGCCCGGTGCTGCTGAGCAAGATCGAGGGGCACCAGGACGCCGTCACGGCCGCGCTGCTCATCCCCAAGGAGGACGGCGTGATCACGGCCAGCGAGGACAGGTAGGCCCCGGGAGCAGCCGGGGCGGCCCGAACTCCGCGGCGGCGGGGTGTGGGGGCGGTGGGGTCCACGGCCCGGGTCCTTCCTGCGTGAGGGGGTTCCCCCCGGCAGCGCGGCCCCACACCCACTCTGTGCCTCTTAGCTTCGCCGGGTTCCTAGTTCCCTCCCCCCGGTCCTCCAGTCTCGACTTGCACCTTTCCAGCCTGGGACCCCAGTCCCGCCGCGCCCCTCCAGCCCGGATCCCCTGTCCCACTGCGCTCCTCCAGGCCGGGAGCTCTGTCTCACCGCGCCACCGAAGCCCGGGACCCCTGTTCCAACGCGTCTTTCCAGCCCAAGACCCCTGTTCCAGTGCGCGCTACCGCGCCCCTCCCAGCCCACCTCGCACCTCCAGCCCAGGACCCCTGTTCCAGTGCGCCCCAACGCGCCCCTACAGTCCGGGACCCTTGTCCCACTGCGTCCCTCCAGCCCGGGAGCTCTGTCCCACCGCGCCCCTCTAGCCCGGATCCCCTGTCCCACTGCACCCCTCCAGCCCAGGAACTCTGTCCCACCGCGCCGCTCAAGCCCGGGACCCCTGTTCCTGTGCGCCTCAACGCACCCCTCCAGCCCGGGAACTCTGTCCCACCGCGCCGTTCAAGCCCGGGACCCCTGTTCCAGTGCGCCTCAACGCACCCATCCAGCCCGGGACCCCTGTCTCACCGCGCCCCTCCAGCCCGAGAACTCTGCCTCACCGCGCTGCTCAAGCCTGGGACCCCTGTTCCAGTGCGCACCAACGCGCCCCTCCCAGCCCACCGCGCCCCTACAGCCCGGGACCCCTGTCCCACCGCGCTCCTCCAACCAGGGAACCCCGACCCGCGGTGTCGCAGTAGCCTGGGACCTTCGTCCCGGTCTCTCTCCCTTGCAGGGTTTAGCCTGGTACTCGGAAGGTGTTTCTTGGCCCTCCCGGGTCAGTTCCAAATCGTCTCCCCTGGAAGCCTGGAGGACCGGCAGCTGGTCACCGCGGGCACTGGTGCCCGGGTTTGCTTCTTTGCGAGGAACCTCCAACCGCCTTCGTTCTCTTCCTTCTCCTGTACTCAGGGATTTCACGCCACGCCAGGCCTCTAGATCAGTTATTTTTGCCATGGCTGCTAGAATACCTGAACTCTTATTTACTAAATAGGTTTTTGTGACAGTGACTCATTTTAAAAAAGATTTAGATGCATTTCTTTTAAAAGGAAATTTTATTTATATCATTAGGAAAACTAACATTACTCACCGGAGTAAACTAATAACTAAAACATGTTAATTGGCGTGCACACAGAGTCCTCTCTTGTACTGTGACATTGGGCATTGGGTGCCCACCGCGCTTTGGGAAACACTGATTGGGTCCAGTTTCCTCATTTCTCCTAAGAGGACACCGAGGCTGGTGGAGGTGTAGCTTGTCGCGAAGTTACAGAGATACTGGTGAAGCCAGAAATGCAGTCCAGGACTCCCACCAGCTCTGGGCCTGAGTGATTGGATTGGAGCAATATTTATGATTCGACTTTAAACTTCAGCGTCTTTCAAATCCTAAAGGTTTACAATGTCAGTAGCTTTCCGGTGGGAATTTGAAGGAAATGACTGATGTTTATTGAATGAGACTGTGTTTCCTTGATGCAATGAGCCGTCTTAAATAGGGATAGTCCACAAGTCCAAAGGCTTTCTGGAGGATGGAAGGTACTGCTGTTCTCTTAAAGCTGAAGGCATAGTCTCGAGCCTTGTGTAATTACACCTTTTGAAGTAACTTTGACCCTGTCCTGATTGGGAAGAGAAAGCATGAAGCCCCCAACTCCTGTTGGTGCTTTGGATTTTGCTTTTGAGGGAGCTTGTGCCTTTTTCCTCAATTAGGTAACAAGCTGGTTATGAGCAGGCAGTGGCCTCTCCTTGCTGGTTCACTTGTAGCTGACTTCCAACAAGGAGGGGAGTGATTGGTAGGACCTGGGTGTGGGTGTGTAAAGCAGAAATGAGTGAGAGAGATCGAGTGCATGAAACATGAGGAGAAGATGGGGACCTGAAAAAGGCAAGGGCAGAATAATGACTTTTTTTGTTTTTTTTTTGAGATGTTGGCTTGCTCTGTCACCAAGGCTAGAGTGCAGTGGTGTGATCTCGGCTCACTGCAACCTCCGCCTCCCAGGTTCAAGCGATTCTCCTGCCTCAGCCTCCTGAGTAGCTGGGACTACAGGCGCCCACCACCACGCCCAGCTAATTTTTCTATTTTTGGTAGAGACAGGGTTTCTCCATGTTGGTCAGGCTGGTCTCAAACTCCTGACCTCAGGTGATCCACACGCCTCCGCCTCCCAAAGTGCTGGGATTACAGGCATGAGCCACTGGCGCCCGGCCAGAATAATGACTCTTGCATGATGTGAATGTAGATGCAAACGACAGTCTTTAAAAGTTAGCAGCCTTTATTCAGTCAAATATTTTATTCATGACTCATGCGTGTTGGGTAAGTTGCTGAATATTTGAGATTGCTGGTCAGGAGCAGTGCTGATAAATGTTTTTGGAAAGTGATTACTAAGCTGCTCTGGGACTGAAACGTTCTCGGGGAGCTTGCATCTGCTCGCTTTTTCACTCATGCACCGCTGTTATTGCAGAGCCCAGGTAGATGACTGGACCAGGAGGGGGTTGGCGTTTGAGGTTTCTGTTGTGTTCAGGCTCTTGCAACTTCCTTGAAGGGAGAACAACCTTTTTAGTAGGTGCTACACTTCATGAGATGTAATGAAAGCACATGGGCGTGGGTTTTTTCTTGGTGTTGGCCATGGTGGTTTGTTTTCACATTGTCATAAATACGTGTCATGCTCTTCACTCATTTACTCATTCATTTAGAAAAAGTTTTTTGAGTGTCAGGCCCTGAG
The DNA here is from genome assembly GCF_000951035.1 of Colobus angolensis palliatus. Lineage (NCBI taxonomy): Eukaryota > Metazoa > Chordata > Mammalia > Primates > Cercopithecidae > Colobus > Colobus angolensis. Next base: position 3,420,065 of record NW_012116599.1, on the reverse strand, counting down.
GATATAACAGGGGTCAAAAGCCACAGTACCTTGGCCAGGCAAGGCGGCTCACGCCTGTAATCCCAGCACATGTGTGGGGCCCATGCTAGACCTGTCGGGGAGAGAGACAGCTGACAGCTAAGTTTCTCTTTCCCAAGGGCTGAACAGTCTAGTGAAGAGATGGCACCTAAGTAGTCAGCATCCGGTGCTGGGAAGACATAGGAAGGGGAGGCTCTTTGGGCTGGGGCCAGGTTATGAGGACAGCCTCCTAGAGAAGGTCTTTGAGCTGGTCTCCATGGATAGAGGAGTGGCATCTAGAAAAAAAGGAGGGATGCACCCCCATCCCAGGCAGAGGAAGGAGGAAAGGACAGGAGGGAATTGTAAGAGAAAGAACCATAGCTATTTCTAAGTAACCAGAGCAAAAGGTGTGCAGTGACAATCACTTGAACCCGGCAGGCGGAGGTTGCAGTGAGCTGAGACCACGCCGCCGCACGCCAGCCTGGGCAACAAGAACAAAACTTTGTCTGAAAAAGTTTTTGTTTTTTAGAGACAGGTATTGCTCTGTTGTCCAGGCTGAGCGCAGTGATGCGATCGTAGCTCACTGCAGCCCGAACCCCTGGACTCAGCATCCAGTGCTGGGAAGACACAGGAAGAGGAGGCTGCTTCAGCCCCTCAACATGCTGAGATTACAGGTGTGAGCCACCATGCCTGGCGAGCATCCAGTTTTGGAAAGGTCTTCCTGTGTGCCACTCTTAGGAATTTGGACCTTATTTTTCAGGCAGTGCAGAACCATCAAAGAGTTCAAAACAAGCAAATGACATGATCGGAATTTGTAATTTAGAAATAACAATAGCTAACCTGTTGAAAGTCCCTTTATGAGTACAGAATTGGACCTTATGTGTTATTGGATTCAATCCTCACACTCCCTCCCTATGAGGTGGATATAGTCCCCTTCTCTTATCAGCAGTTCCAAAATTTAGTGCATTCTAAACATCAGAAGTGTGTATGTGTGTGTGTGAAAATTGGACCTGAAAACTCATTTGGTGCTAAAATTTGGCCTGAACAAATGAGACTATTTGTAATCTTTATGTACTTCATGCATCACAGTGGTGTGATCTCGGCTCACTGCAACCTCCGCCTCCCAGGTTCAAGCAATTCTCCTGCTTCAGCCTCCTGAGTAACTGGGATTACAGGCACTCGCCACCACAGTCGGCTAACTTTTGTCTTTTTAGTAAATACAGGGTTTCACCGTCTTGGCCAGGCTGGTCTTGAACCCTGACGTCGTGATCCACCCTCCTTGGCCTCCCAAAGTGCTGGGATTACAGGCACAAGCCAGTAGCTTTTTACATTTAAAGTAGGGTCCAGCTGAAGTGAATTCATTTTACAAATGCTGAAAGCAGTAAGAACTAGCTGAGAGCATTCTGAGAGGAAAGGTGAAAGGTATGAAGGTCTTCCTGAAGTTAGTGTCTGCTTTTGTAAAATCTAGGCCAGTGGTTCTGGGCCAGGGTTGGTTTTTACCCTCAGGGGACATTTGGAAAATCTGGAGACATTTTTAGTTGTCATGACGTCGGGGAGGTGATATGGTTTGGCTGTGTCCCCACCCAAATCTTATCTTGAATTGTAGCTTCCATAATTCCCATGTGTTGTGGGAGGGACCCAGTGGGAGATAATTGAATCATGAGGGCAATTTCCCGTATGTTCTCGTGGCAATGAGTAAGTCTCAGGAGATCTGACGTTTTTACAAGGGAAAACCCCTTTCGCTTGGTTCCCATTTTTCTCTTGTTGGCCACCGTGTAAGAGGTGCCTTCTGCCTTCCACTGTGATTGTGCGGCCTCTCTAGCCACAGGGAACTGTGAGTCCATTGAATCTCATTTTGTTTATAATTACCCAGTTTCTGGTATGTCTTTATTAGCAGTGTGAAAATGGACTAATACTATATGTGACTAATACTGGCATCTAGGCAGAGGGTAGGGATGCCTCTCAGTATCCTTTTATACCCCACACCAAAGGATTATTGAGCCCCAAATGTCAATAGTGCTGATACTGAGAAACCCCAGTCCAGGCTTCATGTACTTGTTTATCTGGCCTCTCTAGAACACTGGTTCTTTACCTTGAGTGTGCGTCAGAATCACCTGGAGGTCCTGTTGAAACTCGGGTTGCTGGACCCCACCCCCAGAGTTTCTAATTTGGAAAGTCAGGTGGGGCCTGAGAGTTGGTATTTCTGCCAAGTTTCCAGGTAACGTTGATGCCGGTGCTGCTAGTCCAGGGACCACACTTAGAACCACGTCTCTACGAGAAAGGAGGGTTATTTGTCACTGTGCTTGCCTATGTACAATCACTAAGAAAGAATACTGAATACAAAAGTTAGCCAGGCATGGTAGTGTGCACCTGTAATCCCAGCTACTTGGGAGACTGAGACGAGAGGATCACTTGAACCTGGTAGGCGGAGGTTGAGGTGAGCCGAGATTGTGCCACTGCACTCCAGCCTGGGTGACAGAGCAAAACCCTGTCTCAAAAAAATAAATAAATAAAAATAAAAGAATACTGTTTACATTTTATCCCCCTTTTTTTTTTTGTCACTTTCTGGGGTATATTTACCTGGGGTCATTCACAGATAGCCACCTAGTTCACTGTAATCAGACTACATATGACAAAGCTAGATACGATCAGCCCTCCAAAAAGTATTAAGCAAATACGGAATATCAAAGCTTAATGCCATTATACCTGGGAGTCACAGGTCATTAGTGGTTCGGGTGGTCAGCTTAGGGTTCTGCTTAGAAACTTTTGTGGATTAAGGTGTCATGAATGGTTAATAGAAAATAGTACTTCTTCTTGTATGAAGTCATTTGTATTTTGCTAAAGTAATAATTACCTTAAGCTCTTTAAATTTCACTCTTTTGCTAAACCTAAATTAGTATTTTTAACTTTAGTTTAAATTTCCTGAACTTTGGAACTAAGAATTTTTGTAAAGTATTATTTTTTTTTTTTTTTAGGAGATGAGGTCTTACTGTTTTGCCCAGGCTGGATTTGAACTGCGCTCAAGCGATCCTCCTGCCTCAGCCTCCTGAGTAGCAGGAACTACATTACTTGTGCCGCCATACCTGGCTAAAATTCTTTTTGTTGTTGTTGTCTTTTGTTTATTTTGAGGCAGGATCTCACTCTGTTGCCAAGGCTGGAGTGAAATGGCATGATCTCCACTCACTGTAGCCTCTACCTTCCAGGCACAGCTGATCCTCCCACCTCGGCCTCCCAAGTAGCTGGGACTTTAGGCAAATGCCACCATGCCCAGCTAATTTTTGTATTTTTAGTAGAGACAGAGTTTTTTCATGTCATCCAGGCTTGTCTCAAACTCCTGGGCTCAAGCAATGTGCCCACCTCAGCCTCCCAAAGTGTTGGGATTACAGGCGTGAGCCACTATGCCTGGCACCGGCTAAAAAGTAGGACCGTCTTTCTATCTAGAAATTGTATTAAAAAAAAAAAAAAGAAACAAAAACAAGATAACTTCAGTAGTAAGTTTAAGAATTTGAACTATAGTGGTGACTTTCCTGGTAGGGGAAACAGAAAATAAGACTGCTTTCAGAACAGAACTAAAATGGTGAGACAGTAGGAACCAGAATGTTTGCTTTTTGGACTTTTTTGCTGTGGACTGCACCAAAACTGTAGACAGTCAGTTGATTGATACAATTTTTAAAAGGTAAAAGCTTTATAAAGCCTTATAAATCAGTTAAGGCTATAGGCCTACCGTCTTCACTTTTGAGAAACAGAGTTTGTGGATGGACATGCATCCACAAATGTGCATTACGTGCATTATGTGCATTACTGTTGCATTACGGGCTTGTAGGCCAAGATTGGTTTCTGCAGGCAACTCAATTTTGTTTGTCCCAAGTTAAAGATAAATCTCATGTGATTTAAACTGTTTTAAGATATTGCACTTAGGCTGGGAAAGAGTAAAGATTACAGAAAACCAACTTTTAGATGTTTTTTAGCATTTTCCTTTTTTAAAAATTATACCAAATATTTAATATATTTGCTTCCATTTAGATATATCTAAGTTTATTAAGACGGTTTGGGGAAAAATTTGTATATTTACTGATTGTTCACATAGAAACAATCTTAAATAAACAACTTGATTTTTAAGTGTTATGCCTGGGAGGAAGCCTGGCATAGCTGGAATTCAGTAGTTAATACAGAAAACCAGGATGTTAACTGCTGTATTTTCGTTGTCATGCAGAGCCTACAAGTAGGCTTTCATTTGTGTTATAAAATAAACTGAAGACCTGAGAAGGCAGGAAGCCTGGGCGGCCACACATTTACTCCTGTATTGTTAGAGTGATCCTTCATTGTTACAATCATTTTCTTTTTATAGCATAGTTAAGAACAGAGGCTTGGGAGCCAGAATGCCTGTTAGAATCCCAGCCCTGTGAGCTTAGACAAGTTATTTAACCTCACTGTATCACCATTTTCTCATGTGCAAAATGGACGTGAGTCCATTTTGTACCTGCTTTACAGAGTTTTGTGAGGATTAGGTGAATTAAATAATGTGGAACAGTGCCTGGCCCAGAGAAAACATTATACAGTGTTAGCTGTTATTGTTTTCATTTCCATTTATTTTCCATTTAATTGCTTTAATCTTATCAAAGACTAAACTGGCACAGCTATAGAAGTGTTTTAAGCTGCTATTATTTTCATTCCCATTTATTTTGCATTTTATTACTTTAATCTTATGAAAGAGTAATGTTTCTACTTACTCCGTATGCATGTTTGTGTGTGTTGTGTGTGTGTGTGTGTGTGTGCATGTGCATGTGTGCAAATAAAAAAAAATTTCCCTGTTTGAATAGGACAATACCATTGGAAGGGTTGTTTACAGTCCTAAATTCTTAGAACTGTCTTTGAGTCATGGCTTTTCTTTATTTCCATATTTGGTTGCTTGCAGGTCATGTCAGTGATTAGTTTCCCTGAGACATCTTTCCCTTGCTGTATTTGAGATCCTGAAGATCAGGTTCATTGATTCACTAGAAAGACTGACACGTTATAGTCGTACACATGGCTGTGATTTATCATAGCCAAAGACGCAAAACAAAATCAGCACATGGGATAAAATCCAGAGGAAACCAGACACAAGGCTTCCAAGGGTCCTCTTCCTGTGGAGTCACAGGACATGCTAATTCAGATTGAATTAAGACAACATGTGTGAAATGTTGTTTATCAGGGAAGCTCATTAGAGACTTTTTTCAGTGTTAGAGGCTGGTCATGTAGATGCCTTTAACCAGGCACCCTTGGCCTAACATGTACCAAAATTCCAGACTCCCAGAAGGAAGGTAGGTGGTCAGCATAAGCCACGTATTTTATACAGGCATGAAGCACAGTGAGCCACTCTTAGGAGTTAGGGAATGGTGAGGCCCCCTCCGAATAAACGAGGTGCCAGACACCTGCCAAGGGCCAACCTTGCAAGCAAGCCTTTCTAAGGACAGCAGCATCAGGCCTGCTGTGGGAACTCTTTTCTGCCTACCTGCCCATAATTACCCTAGTGTTTGTCCTCATCATCTTTTAAACCTCATCTTTCAAAGCCTGTTAACTGGCTTCCTCGAGTTCCAGCATACTGTACTTGGAGCTGTCCCAGCAATCTCATATCTTTAACCAGGCTTTTATTGTGTCTTTCTCCTGCTCATGACCTTTCATTAGCTCCTTATTTAATCATGTTTATAAAAGGACTTTGGGGGCCGGGTGTGGTGGCTCATGTCTGTAATCACAGAACTTGGAGAGGCTGAGGCAGGCAGATTGCTTGAGGCCAGGAGTTTGAGACCAGCCTGGCTGACATAGTGAAACTCTATCTCTACTAAAAATACAAAAATTAGCCAGGTGTGGTGGCACATGCCTGTAATTCCAGCTTCTTGGGAGGCTGAGGCACAATAATTGTTTGAACCCAAGAGGCAGAGGTTGCAATGAGCTGAGATCGTGCTACTGCCCTCCAGCCTGGGCAATAAAGCCACAAGAATCTGTCTCAAAAAAAAAAAAAAAAAAAAAAAAAAAGACTTTGGGAACTCCATAACTGGTCCCTGCTAAGCTTTATTTCCACCTTTTATCTCTCACTTATTACGGTTCTTTTGTGTCCAGTAAAGTCAATGTGTGTTCTGCCCCACTCACATCTGGTACATTTCCCACCTAGGTGCCTTGGCCTTCCTCACCAGGAACCTCCCTTGCCCTCTCTCCTGTATTCAAACCCTCCTTTGTCTCCTAGATCCACTTCAAGTTCCACCTCCTCCGTTGAATAATTCTTCCCAGCCCATCATTCTCTGTCCTTTCTGAGCTTCCTCCAACACGCCTAGTATGTTACTGATGATGCCTAGTTAATTATAATCAGGTATTAGTTCCTGTTGCTTTGTGTTTATTCACCTTATCTTCCCACATAGTCTGTACTCCACCAGGTACTGCATAACTAGCCACTGGTTGAATGACACAGACTTAACCATTTCTGCACAGTAGACATTTCCTCCGCTGATTTACCTTTAATAATCTGCTAGTTCTTTCCTAAGAAGCAGATTGTAATGTAATGGATATTTGTTTGCAGAATTTAGGTATTCATCTTCCCTCTCTACAAAGTGTGCTCTGTAAATCTTTCTGAGAGTTATTAAGATATGAGCACATATATACTGATTTCATGATGTATTTTTGTCATACTTCATGGTGAAATAATCTCTTTAACCATTCATTTTTCTTTGTCAACCACATACTACTTAGCTGAGAACACTTCTCTTCAAGGTCAAGATGAATCTACAGCAGACCACCGTCAAAGAGATTTTAAGTAAAAAGTTGACTTTCTCTTTCTTTCTCCTCCTCTTTATACTTGATTTAGATACTTTCCATCGGTAGAGTCCAGTTTCAAAGGTTAATGGGGAGATGAGGGTGCTTGTAGTGAAACCAGTATTGATGGGGGGCATTTTTGGTTTCTAGGTTATGGTTTGTAGAAAATACAGCCTAGTATGGAATTCCTGGGATACCTGCAGTATCCCAAAGAGGCTTCTAACTGCTGTGCTGCTCTTCCTCGCTGAAATCCTCTTCTCAGTTTCATTTGCTTAACTCCCTCTCATCCATTCGAACTTCTTCTGCAATGTTTGCCAAATTCCCCCACCCACTATCCCACCATTCCCACTCCCTAACATTAATCTACCCTTCCCCACCCACTATCCCACCATTCCCACTCCCTAACATTAATCTA
>NW_012116599.1:3407263-3411653 GCF_000951035.1 Colobus angolensis palliatus | reverse complement strand
TCCAGCCTCAGTCTGCCAAGTAGCTGGGATAACAGACATGTGCCACCATGCCCCGCTAATTTATTTTTATTTTTGTAGAGACAGGGTCTTGCTATGTTGCCAGGCTGGTCTCAAGCCCCTAGGCTCAAGTGATCCACCCACCTTGGCCTCCCAAAGTGCTGGGATTACAGGTCTGAGCCACTGTGCCTGGCCAGCCTTTTTGTAATGTAAGAAAAGTATTGCCTGGATCCTCCATGTACTCCAGCCTGGCTAGATTATTCCTGCTCTTCAGTGATTAGAGTAGTTTCTAGACTTCTTGATGGCACAAGGATCACAAACAATTGTTTTTATGCTAACAGTGAAGAGATTACAGCAAGAATTGTTTTGAGAATAAAACCAAACAACAACAGCAACAAAAAACATCTGCAGGTTTTCACCCATCTGGCTTCTGGAAGGGCGGTCTTTGTTTAAAGGGGGTGCAAATGCTGGGGCCACCCGGTGGCTTCCTCCCTGGATAAAATCTGCCTGTGGTGACATCACCAGTCTAATTCTTGGTCACAGACCCTTGAAGCTGTCCAGTAATTCCTCCCCTAGATTGTGGGAGGGGATGGAAATTTCTGTTTTTCTCAGCCAATCTAATTCTCCTCTACACAATGAGGCTGGTTTCTCTGCCTTTTAATTTAGAGAATAAATTCAATAACAATCTAGTGTTTTCTCTCTCCGTTACCAAAGGAGAAAGACTTCTTTTTGCAGCGAGAATGAACAGGGCAGAATTCCGGAGACTCGTTGGAAGGAAGTTGCTATTTATTCGATAAAAACAGATGGCACTGATGGCTATGGTGTTGCTTCTCCCTTTCAAGCAAACGTCTTAATGTTATAGAAACCATCTCGCATGCCAGAAGTACACTTTTTTTTTTTTTCCTGTGTCCCCTGGAAGTACTGTCAGACTAGGAAAAAATATCCTTTGCTATAGGTGACAGAAATGTTCACAGATTTACCAAGATTTGAATTAGTATCAGCATCCCTAAGAATGACCAGAAATTCACATTTTCTCAGAATTGCTGTTTGCCCAGAGTTTAAAAGAAATCAGGGCTTAATTTGTAACATATAGTCTGCCCTTTTTAAATGATTAATTGATCTCTTTTTATCAGTTTAGAATTTAAAGATGGTTAAATTGCTTTAATTTAGCTGTTTTTGGAGTGATTAGGGTGTCTTTTCAAGAAAGTTTAAAGAAGACATTCAGTTTTAGAGATGTTGCTGTTTCAGGCCAGGTAGAACTTGGCGTGATTTGATAGAAATAATCATGTGCTAGTTGAGTCTGCTTATTAAAGCATCGACATCAATTTCAAGGTAATCGACTGGGCGCGGTGGCTCACACCTGTAATCCCAGCACTTTGGGAGGCTGAGGTGGGAGGATCCCGAGGTCAGGAGTTGGAGACCATCCTGGCTAACACAGTGAAACCCTGTCTCTACTAAAAATACAAAAAATTAGCTGGGCATGGTGGTGGGCGCCTGTAGTTCCAGCTACTCGGGAGGCTGAGGCAGGAGAATGGCGCAAACCAGGAGGCGGAGCTTGCAGTAAGCCAAGATTGCGCCACTGCACTCCAGCCTGGGTGACAGAACGAGACTCCGTCTCAAAAAAAAAAAAAAAGGTACTCATACTGGTAATGCGTACTAGAAAATATGTATTGAACCCAAATGTATATCCTTATGGAATTACAGGTTTAAAAATATTTCAGTGCCCTTTTGGTATGGGGGGAAAAAAAAAGAAAAAATATTAGGCCAGGTACAGTGGCTCACGCCTGTAATCCCAGCCCTTTGGGAGGCTGAGGTGGGCAGACCACTTGAGGCTAGGAGTTCAAGACCAGCCTGGCCAACATGGTGAAACCCTATCTCTACTGAAAATACAAAAATTAGCTGGGTGTGGTAGTGCATGCCTGTAGTTCCAGCTACCTGGGAAGCTGAGGCAAGAGAATAGATTGAACCCGGGAGGCAGAGGCTGCAGTGAGCTGAGATCAAGCCACTGCCTTCAGAAAAATATTAATGACTCCTGCAATATGCCTCCTGGTTTGTGAGCCAGTGGTTTTCAGAGGAAGAAATCGTACCTTGAATCTGTCTTTGCTCCTACTATATTGTGGCTTAAATAGATGAGGCTTTCGAGACTTAGCGATTCCCTTAAATGTATTTTAACCTTGTTTTTAATTAGCTCTTTGATAGAGTTTAACAGTAGAAGAAATAAGAAGGAATCCTTCTACTTATTATGATCATCAGGCATATCTTTCAGCAGATCAAAGATTAATCTCCCTGGAATAAACACTTTATTCTTAATCGTAACTGTGGTTATAACTCCACTTTTCATATATCTACTCTAGGAAGGTAAAGCATGCAGAAGTTTTATCCTTGGTAGACAGGAAGACAAACATTGTATGATATTTAAGAGTAATAACTTTATTTTGTACTTCCAGTGACTGCTTGCATTTTTAAGGATTCAAATTAGCACTTGTGCAAAATGGGAATCCTATATTTCAATTAAGAGTTGAAATGGAATTATTTGTACTATCTACTTTGAAATCCTTGGCATTCAATAAATGCCAATTGCTTTTTATTTTTAATTTTAACCTCAGATTCCTACGTATTCTTAAAGGTATATTATTTATTTGGAACAGAAAGCATGGTGTCAGTTAGCTTGTGCAGCGTAACAAACCACCTCAAAACTCAGTGGCTTAAAACAGCAGGGATTTGTCATTGTCATGAGCCCACGGGTCACCTAGGCAGTGCTGCTAGCCTCAGCCAGGCTCACTCATGCTTGTGGCCAGCCATGGGCCAGCTCTGCTGAGCTTAGCTGGACTCTTTCTCATGCCTGGGAGTGAGCTCACTACAGGCAGGCCGAGGATGGCTTCAGCTGGGACAGTTGAGCTCTCTCCCATGTCGTCATTTGTCCTCTGGTAGACTGGCCCCTGTGGTTTATGTGACGTGGCAGTCTTCTAAGACAGGGAGTGAGAGCAAACCAAGCCTCTGGACTCAGTACTAGCAACCCATTCAGCCACGTTATTTTGAACATAGCATCACTAGCCAGCCCATATTCAAGGCTCAGAGAAATAGGCCAGGTGCAGTGATTCATGCCTGTAAGCCTGGGAGGCCAAGGAGGGCAGGTCACATGAGGTCAGGAATTTGAGACCAGGCTGGTCAACATGGTGAAACCCCGTCTCTACTAAAAATACACAAAATTAGCCTGGCGTGGTGGTGCATGCCTGTAATCCCAGCTACTCAGGAGGCTGAGGCAAGAGAGTTGCCTGAACCCTGAAGGCGGAGGTTGCAGTGAGCTGAGATCAAGCCACTGCACTCCAGCCTGGGTGACAGAACCAGACTCCATCTCAAAACAAAAACAAGACTCAGAGAAATATATTCCATCTCTTGATGGAAAGAGCTGCAAAATGGCTGATCGTAAGGAGCATGGATACAGAGAGGAGTAAAGAATTGAGCATGTTGTGTTTTAAATTGTTTCACCGCAGGCACTTACAAACTATATTGCACACTGTAGCTAGACTGGGCTAAATCTAGACCTGGAGGTAGTGAGAGACTTTGTTGGAATCACCACTCCTATTTAGCACAGAGGTCAGTATTTCTTTGAACCAAGTAAGCTTTGAAGTTAGACCTGAACTGTTCCATACTCTGATTTATTTGGGGGGAAAAAGTAATTTAATGCTTCTTATTTCCTTATTGTTTAGGAGTTACTGCTTTGGTGGATAAAGTGTGGATTTCTGAAAAGCCTTTTAAAAAGTTTTACTGATTTACCATATAAGGCTACTTTGCTTTGAATTGTTTACTTTGGTAATGTTTTGAAAGATGAACTTCCACCGTCTTCTGATAAGAGAGAAAGTTGGTCAAGCAACTAACTGAAGTCAGTGTGATGCAGTGCTGCTGTTGGTTTCTATGATTTTCAGACTATCTCTCCTTGCTTCTGCTTCCTTAAGTGTAGAATGAAGGCAGAAGCGCCTGCCATCCCTGCTTTGAGGATGTGGCACCTCGTTCTCAACAGACCACAAGCTTTTCATAAATCTCTCTTTTTTTTTTTTTTTTTTTTTTTTTAAGAGAAGGTGGTAGAGTAGAGGGAAGTTCAGGGAGGTGCAGGGAGGTGGGAAATCACAGAGTTGCTTTTCATGAATCTTGATGTGTGTCTAGAATGTAGGAAGTGGCCTTGTGTGTGCCACAATAGTTCAGTGTTGTGAGCTTGCAAGAAGTTAAGCAGGAGGTTGGGCGTGGTGGCTCACGCCTGTAATCCCAGCACTTTGGGAGGTCTAGTTGGGCGGATCCCCTGAGGTCAGGAGTTCAAGACCAGCCTGACCAACATGGTAAAACCCCATCTCTACTAAAAATACAAAAATTAGCTGGGCATGGTGGTGGGTGCCTG
>NW_012116599.1:3398578-3403467 GCF_000951035.1 Colobus angolensis palliatus | reverse complement strand
CCTTCCCTCCCTTCCCTACCGCCCTTCTCTCCCTCCCTTCCTCCCTTTCCCCCTCTCCCTTCAGGCCTCCTTATTCCCTGAGACACAACAATATTGAAATTAGGCCAGTGAATAACCCTACAGTAGCCTTTGAGTGTTCGAGTGAAAGGAAGAGTCACTTGTCTCTAACTTTAAATCAAATGTTGGAAATGATTAAGCTTAGTGAGGAAGGCACATCAAAAGCTGAGACAGGCCGAAAGCTAGGCCTCTTTCACCAAACAGCCAAGTTATGAATGCAAATGAAAAGTTATTGAAGGAAATTAAAAGTGCTAATCTAGTGAAAACATGAATAAGAAAGCAAAACAGCCTTATTGATGATGTGGAGAAAGGTTTAGTGATCTGAATAGAGGATCAAACCAGTCACAACATCCTCTTAAGCCAAAGCCTCATCCAGAGCAAGGCCTTAATCCTCTTCGATTTTATGAAGCCTGAGAGAAGTGAGGAAGCTACAGAAGTAAAGTTTGAAGCTAGAAGAATTGGCACATTAGGTTTAAGGAAAGAAGCAGTCTGTATAACATAAAAGTACGAAGTGAAGCATCAAGTGCTAATGTAGAAGCTGCAGCAAATTATCTAGAACATCTAGCTAAGATAATTGGTGAAAACAACTACATTAAACAATAGATTTTCAATGTAGACTGAACAATCCTTTTGGAAGAAGATGCCGTCTAGGACTTACATAGCTAGAGAAGAGAAGTCAGTGCCTGGCTTCAAAGCTCCAAAAGATAGGTTGACTTTCTTCTTGGGGCTAATGCAGCTGATAACTTTTAAGTTGGAGCCAATGCTCATTAACCATTCCAAAAATCCTAGGACCACTAAGAATTGTTAAAGCTACTTTGCCACGTGCTCTATAAATGGAACAACAAAGCCTGGATGACAGCATTTCTGTTGAGAGCATGGTTTACTGAATATTTTAAGCCCATTGTTGAGAAAAAAGCCTACTGCTCAGAAAAAAAGATTCCTTTCAAAATATTATTGCTTATTGTCCAGGAACGGTGGCTCACGCCTGTAATACCAGCACTTTGGGAGGCCAAAGCAGGCAAATCACTTGAGGTCACAAGTTTGTGACCAGTCTGGACAACATGGCAAAACCCCGACTCTACTAAAAATACAAAAATTAGCCAGGCATGCTGTTGCACATCTGTAAGTCCAGCTACTTGGGAGACTGAGGCATGAGAATCTCTTGAGCCTAGGAGGCAGAGGTTTCAGGGAGCTGAAATCGTGCCACTGCACTCCAGCCTGGGTGATGGAGTGAGACTGTCTCAAATATATACATATATATATACACATATGTATCTACACATACACACATTTGTATATATATAAAAATATATACCCGCACACACATATGTATATATTTACTTATTGAAAATGCACCTAGTCACCCAAGAACTCTGAGGATGGAGACATACCAGGAGATTAATGTTGTTTTCATGCCTGCTAATACAACACTCATTCTGTAGCTCGCGGATCAAGGAGTAATTTCAACTTTCAAGTTTTATGATTTAAAAAATACACATTTGCTGGGCATAGTGGCTCATGCTTGTAGTCTCAGCACTTTGGGAGGCTGAGGTGGCAGGATCACTTGAGCCCAGGAGTTTATGACCAGCCTGGGCAATATAATGAGAACTTATCTCTACAAAAACCTTAAAAAAGTTAGCCAGGTGTAGTGGTATGTGCCTGTAGTCCCATTTACTGGGGAACCTGAGGTGGGAGGATCCCTGGAGCCTGGGAGGCATAGGTTGCAGTGAGCCATGATTGTGCTGCTACACTCCAGCCTGAGTAACCAAGGGAGACACTGTCTCAAAAAAAAATTTTTTTATAAGGCTACAACTGCCATAGATAGTGCCTCTGATAGATCTGGGCAAAGTAAGTTGAAAACCTTCTGGAAAGGATTCACCATTCTAGATGTCATTAAAAACATTCATGATTCTTGAAAGGTTAAACTGTCAATATTAACAGGAATTTGGAAGAAGTTGATTCCAACCCTCATGGATAACTTTGAGGGGTTCAAGCCTTTGGTAACTGCAGATGTGGAAATAGCAAGAGAATTAGAATTAGAAGTGGAGCATGTAGATGTGACTGAATTGTTGTAATTTCATGATAAAAGCTGAATGTATAAAGAGCTTCATATGGATGGGCACAGAAAGTGAGTTCTTGAGATGGAATCGACATCAATGAAGATGCCGTGAACATTGTTGAAATGGCAGCAAAAGATTTAGAATATTCCATTAACTTAGTTGATGGGGGAGCAGCAGGCATTGAGAAGATCGACTCCAATTTTGAAAGAAGGCCTTAATCCTCTTCGATTTTATGAACCCTGAGAGAGGTGAGGAAGCTGCAGAAGTAAAGTTTGAAGCTAGCAGACTTGGCACATTATGGGTAAGATGGTATTTAAGTTGCATTGCATGCTACAGAGAAGTCTTTTGGGAAAGGAAGAGTCAATCGATGCAACAAACTTCATGGTTGTCTTATTTTAAGAAGTTACCATAGCCACGCCAACCTTCATCACCGACCATCCTGACGGATCAGCAGCATCAACACTGAGGCAGGACCCTCCACCAGCAAACTGATTACCTCTCGCTGAAGGTTCAGATGGTCATTAACTATTATCCCTCGATGAAGGTTCAGATGGTCGTTAACTATTATCCCTCGCCAAAGGTTCAGATGATTGTTAATTATTACCAGTCGCTGAAGGTTCAGATGATCATTAACTATTATCCCTTGCTGAAGGTTCAGATGGTTGTTAACTTTTTTTTAGCAATATAGTATTTTAAAACTAAGGTATGTACGTTGATTTTTAGATGTAATGCTACTTCACACTTAACAAGCTATAGTGTAACCACAACTTGCGTATGGGAAACCAAAAATTTGTGTGACTCACTTTATTGCGACATTTGCTTTATTGTGATAAACCTGCAGTATCTCTGAGGGTTATAATAATCTCTGTGGTATGCTTTTTTTTTTTTTCTTTGGAACAAAAAAGCTGACCATTTCATAAACATTTTCTTGGAACGCCAGGTCTTCATAACTATTTGTAATGATTATATAAGCTATTGAATTACTCTAGCATTAACCGATTTCATTTTTTAACATATTTTCCCCATTTTTACTCCTTGGATAAGGCTTATATGAAGTTTTTTAAATTTGTAGGTCTTTTTTTATTCTATTAAATAATTTTTATAGAACCAATTTCCAAGCCTGGAATTCCTTAATCAAAGTTTACCATTAGTGGTGTTGTCATTACTATTATTGGGCAGTTGTATTTGTTTCTCTCTCTATTGGAGCAAAATTCTTGCCCAAGAGTTAGTTCTGATTTACAATTCTGACAAAGAAGTATGAGAGCCCTAGAAGTGGCATTTTGTTATTGTTTTGAGTTATTCATTTGCTTTCCCTGCACAGTAGTACATTTTAAAAACATTTAAATCTGAAATATTTAACAGAAGAAAGAATCAACTTGGGAATTTTATTTACTTGGAAAATAAATGAATCATCTACAGTGCTGAACAATGATAAAGTGATGGGGCCAGGTGTGGTGGCTCACACCTGTAATCCCAGCTACTAGAGGGGCTGAGGCAGGAGAATCGCTTGAACCTGGGAGGCGGAGGTTGCAGTGAGAAGAGATCGAGATCACACCATCGTACTCTAGCCTGGGCCTAAAGAGCAAAACTCTGTCTCAAAAAAAAGAAGTTAGAAGTTAGGCAGGGACCCATGTTGCTGGAGGCACAGTTTATTGCCTTGTAACTTTCAGGCCCAAGAGGTAGGTGCCTTTTGAGAGCATCTTCTCCTTCACTGTCTTTCTGCATCTGATGTCTTTGCCAGCTCTGCTGGCCCTGCCTTCTGCTCACTGCTCCTTTGGGAATGATGCTGTCAAGGCCCCTGGCTACCCAGGCACCTCTAGTCTGGTGTCCAGGTCCATGTCTCCTTTTTGGTGCTGGGGCTCTCTCACCTCTGCAATAACATCTGCAGACATGTCAAATCCCCTGACTCATTGGGGGCAGATGGTGCTCCAGAATCCCAAGCCTGACCCAAGGCACAAGTTCATGTCGAAGGCCAGCATAGGCCAGGGTGAGCATCCTCAGTAATGGACAACTGAAGCCTCTGGTGTCTGCCTTGTTGAAAAAAGGAAAGTCGTGCCACTATATTTGAAATTGCTTCTGATTCCAGTGACTTCTGTTTTTGCTTTTGGTGGGGACAGCAATTTAAAGGATACACTCTTAGGGAGTGGAACATTTTTACATGTGGAATTTTAGGTAGCCACTCTTGAAAATCAGACAAAATGAGTCCCTAAGTGCCTCAAGGCTCATTGCGCAAAGTGTTTAATTGTGGCTCACTGGGGAAGTCAGCAGGCACCCTGCTGTTCTGTCAGAACTCAGCCTCCGCATCTTTTCTCTGGAGTTCTCACAAGAAGCCCAAGACATTGTCTGCCTTGGAGGGGGGTTCTCTTCTTCTCCCCTTCTCCTGTCCCTTATCAGCCTCCCTACCTGCCCTGCCCAGCCTGATGTAGTATGGATGCCTAATTTAGTTATATGATTTGATACAAGCATACCTTGTTTTATTGTGCTTCTCAGATACTCCATTTCGTACAAATTGAAGGTTCATGGCAACCATGCATCAGGCAAGACTATCTGTGCCATTTTTCCAATATGTTGTGCTCACTTTGTGTCACTGTGTCACATTTTGGTAATTCTTGCAGTATTCCAAACTTTAATTATATCTGTTGTGGTGGTCTGTGTTCAGTGATTTTTTGATATCACTATTGTAATTGTTTTGGGGAGCCACAAACTGTGCCCATATAAGATGGCAAACTTAAATGATAGTGTGTGTGATCTGAATACTCCATCAACTGGCTG
>NW_012116599.1:3382138-3394838 GCF_000951035.1 Colobus angolensis palliatus | reverse complement strand
GCCTACATGGTGAAACCCTGTCTCTACTAAAAATACAAAAATTAGCCAGGCATGGTGACACATGCCTGTAATCTCAGCTGCTCGGGAGGCTGAGGCACAAGAATCGCTTGAACCTGGGTTGCAGTGAGCTGAGCTTGTGCCATACCGCTCCAGCCTGGAGTGAGATGGAGCGAGACTCTGTTAAATAAATAAATAAATAAATAAAAGTAAGTAAGTGATGGTAGTGGCATGCATACCCTGTAAGTTATATATGTATAACATAGTCATATGTGGAGATACCTTTTCTCATTTGTTCCTGGAATATATTGCAGCTATAAGTCCTTGTTTCTCTAATTAAAAATGCAGAGGAGATAGGCGGTAGAAGCCCTCCATAGGAATGGTAGCATGGAGAAGTTTGGAAAACATTTACTAGGCTCTGAAAGCAATGACACAGTTCCTTTTTAAGGACCTTTTGGAAAAATATCAGACTATTGTTTTAAAACAACTTAAAAATAGAGTTTGGAAAAGAATGAACACATTTCTAAGGTTGTGGTTTTAAGGAAAGATTTCTTTTTCCCAGATTGATGTGGTCCTGGAATATAAAAGAAAATCTAGCCATTAGAAAAAATGGGCAGAATAAGCAGCAGGAAAAACATTAGATGAGTTTATGTGGGTGTAAAATTGTTAAAATATTAAAGGAAAAAACATAAGACTTTTTATCTTAGTGGAGGGAGTGGTTTAGACATTCAATCTAGACAGAACATATTGTGATTTCTACAAAAATAATACCATCTGATCTTGACACTTTAGTGATTAGATGGTTTATTTATTTGTTTATTTTTTGAGACTGAGTCTTGCTGTGTCATCCAGGCTGGAGTACAGTGGCGTGATCTCGGCTCACTGCAAGCTCCGCCTCCTGGGTTCACGCCATTCTCCTGCCTCAGCCTCCCGAGTAGCTGGGACTGCAGGTGCCCGCCACCATGCCTGGCTAATTTTTTGTATTTTTAGTAGAGACTGGGTTTCACCATGTTAGCCAGGATGGTCTTGATCTCCTGACCTTGTGATCCACCTGCCTCGGCCTCCCAAAGTGCTGGGATTACAGTTTATTAATATCATCCTAGACTTTTAAATAGTTTGCTCCTGTAAATATTACTAAACTGTATTATTATGTTGCTTTCAACTTACTGAATAGTAGATTTTACTTCCAATTTACTGGATAGTAATATTTTTAGTCTGGAATTTGTTGTATTTTAAATAAGTGGCCCAACTTAAAACTATTTTTACAACCATTTGGTAAATATTCTGAACATAATACAAAATGCATTAATATATTACTCATAGAAATAAGCATCTCTGTTTATTAGATAGGTTCTTGGGGTACAATAGTGTTAAGGGTTAAACTTAACATTGGTCTGATTTAACCTTGGAAGAGGAAGGGTCTGGTTTGAAAAGAGATGGAAGGGAATGCCAGGTGAGGGTGTGAAGACAAAGGTAGCGCCAACAATCCAGGCTAGTTGCCTCATTTAGAACCTGATTCCCAGACAAGGAGGGCCTTCTCTCAGCTGGGATGTGACTGACAGCTTTCAAACAAAAAACCCTAAGAGATCGTGGAAGTCTTGACAGTTTCCTAGTTTATTAGTTGGGTCCTAGTATGGGTCCAATTTAAACCCATGGAGTCTAAGTAGATTCGATTTTGACTTTGGGCTAGTTTAAGTATTCTAAAACTGTATGAAATTAACATTAGACTTTTCCAGGTTAAATACTTGGTTGGAAGAGACAACCTTTAAGATTTTCTTCTCCCAGCAGAGTTCTCTGATGTCTGAATTGTGCCCGCCCCCTTTCCACGAGCACCAAGGAAGAGCATGTGCCACTGGAAGCTTTGGGCCACCTACACATTTATGACCTAAGATTCTGGGATTGATTCGAAGAGGTTTAGGACGTGTCAGCATTCCATTCTTCCTTTGACCTAAAAAAGTCGAACACGCAGGCAGCTGGCAGATTTACTTTGTGACTGTACAAATGAAGCCTGTAAGTGTGAAGTGGTGCTACGTGAATCCTTGATCTCCAGGTGCCTTGGCCTTCGTCGCTGTGTGTTTGGAGGTGGAGGAGAATCGTTGAACAGAGTTAATGCTTAGCAGGAAGTTGGCCTCTTGTTTATTGCAATGGTTTTGGCTTCATCCCCTATGTCGGAATATATCCATAAACATTCTGATTTAAGTAATATGGAATATAGTCAACATATTGCAATAATAAATTGGTCATTCATGTCTAAGGATCATCATTGGATGGAAGCATCCACTGATTCGTTTAGATGAAGAAGTTATGCCGAGATGGCATCCATCCTGTGATCTGCCCAGAAAACACTGTCTAGAGAGAAGAGTTCTTGGTAGGGTGGGGAGGAAGGCAGATTTAGGGCATAATCTGAGCTGGACATATTTGGGGAACGTGAGGATGACAGCTCTCTGGGATGCAGGCTCTGGGATGGGGAGTCATAGGCACTAAGGTTGTCAGTTGAATCTGGATTTGAGACAACCACTGGTGGGTTCTGAGCATAGGAGCACTGTGATCCAGGTGGCTCCCTGGGAGAGGTAGCTGGGGGTCGGCACACTGGAGATGGAGCAGAGGGAGGCAAGAGTCCACTACTCCTGTGAGAGCAGGCTGACTGCTGTGTGAAAGATGGGACCTAGACTGTGGTAGTCATGCTGAGGATGACAAATGAGAATGGCAAACGTGATATATAGGAATTATTGTTTACTTCTTAAAAAACAAACAGTGACACCATTAACACACCCAAAGGAATGAGCAACAGCCAGGTGTGGTGGTACACACCTGTTGTCCCAGCTGCTCAGGAGGCTGAGGTGGGAGGATCACTTGAGTCCAGGAGTTCGAGGCTTCAGTGAGCTATGATCACACCACCGCACTCCGGGAGACCTTGGGTGACGGAGTGAAACTCTGTCAAAAAAAAAAAACTCTTTAAAATATCCTCAAATATCTATATATATCTTTTAGTTTGAATTAGGATTTAACTAAGTCTACATATTTTAATTACTTGATAGACCTCTAAAATCTCTTTAATCATAGGTTTGTCCTTCCTCTCTATTTTTTTTTCCCTTGCAAATTATTTGTAGAAGCAAGTCAGTAATTTCTCTGTGGAGTTTCCTGCAGTCTTGACTTTGCTGAATGGTGCTCAATATGTTCCCATGTCCTGTGTATTTCCTATCAATTGGTTGGTGGATCTAGAGGATTGATCCAGTTGTGTTAGCCCTAAGCCTTGTTTCTATCCAGTTCACATACAGAATAGCGTTAATCTCACTGTGGTGCTAAGTCGTCTTATTTGTTTGGATAAATAAAGACCAACTACTAGTTTTACTTTAATCATATATAATAGTGTGTACAGATCTTGGGTAGAGTTGGACAGGTTCTAACAAATACATATACCCGTGGTCACCAACACCTGGAGCCTTGCCGTTCCCCTAGGAAGTTTTACTTCTTCCGGTTGCATTCAGTCTTCCTCTTACCCCAGAAGCAACCACTATTCTGATTGTCCCTCTGGTCTCTGACCAGTTTTACTTGTATTTTTTGTTGTTGTTCTGCATCAGTGATTTTAATAAAGAAAAACAGGCTTCCAAGGGAAGATAACCAGGCCCACTGGTCTGCAGTCCTGTAAACAAAGTGATGTGATGCTTAGCCGAAGGCGAGGATAGCCACTGTCGAGAGTACCTTGTGTTCCGTAAGGTTCAGCCGCTCTGTTTTAAGCAAAGATAAGCCTTGCCCATCTTTTTCCCTTGAGAAGGGATGCATCCACTGAGGCAAGTGAAAAGTGAAAAACTCCATTTTTCACCAGATGGTTTTACTTTGAGCTCCATTTTCTTGTCAGGATCCTGCACCAGCCATGCCTAGTGAGACTTTGTTTTATTGCAAGGTTTCCCACTGCCAGCGTGTTCATACACAATGGGGCACTCTTCCTCCTGAAAGGAGAGGTGGCTCTGGAGGTTACATGCAGCTGTGCAGGTTCCACCCTGTTCTTCTCTTGGGCAGCGACCCACGTCCCTTTCTGGGATGTGTTTTCATGTGCTGCTGAAAATCATCTTTCCATGTAAATGTTTTCTGGCGTACTGCACGTTATTAATACTTCCTCCTTAGGGGTTTCTCTCACGTTTCAGAAGTTCTGTCTATGTTTTGGCCACCAAGGAACATCCCTTTGCCATATACTGTGCAGCCCTCATGGGTCTGTGGCCGCATGGGCCCAGCCTGCTGGGTGCGGTGGGTGCTTCCTGATCCCCCCGGGCACACTTGAGCAGCAGGTCACTGGTGTGCTGGCCCTGTTGGATGTCCAGCTGCTGATGCTTCTTAAAGATCTTCTGAAAGCCTCCAAATCGCATACCTGTTGTCTTTGTGCATTTTCATGTTTGCATTGAAAATATTTCTTCCAAGTTTGATTTTGTGTTGAATTTTTGCTTACAGCCACCAGCTGCACAGCTTTCCTCCCGTGTGAATGAGGACATGGGGACTCAGGTGGTAGTCCCTGAGAAGGTCTTATCATGCCCTTCATTGCCACAAACAAATGGTCTCCGCCTTGTGCTCGCATAGGTCTGGCTTGCAGGCCTTGTGGTAATTGGCTCTGCGTCAAGGACGGAGTGGATAAACCTCCTGGGAAGTGCTATGGTCAGGGGATGTGAGGGTCTCCCTGGTCTCAAGGGTCAGGGAGGACACTGCCTCCAGGACATGCTACTTATGCATCCCACCATCCAGTTTTACTTGGCCTCAAAACTGGAAACATATGGTATCAATATTTAGGCTTCGTGTATTTTAGGTTAAGGGTGTAAACATTTATTCAGCTCCTACTGTATGCCAGAATCTACCTTGCTGTTAGAAATATAAAAATGTGTCAGGTGTAGTAACTCATCCCCCTAATACCAGCACCTTGGGGTCCTGAGGTGGGAGGATTGCTTGAGCCTGGGAAGTCGAGGCTGCTGTGAGCCGTGATTGTACCACTGCACTCCAGCCTGGGCCACAGAGCGAGACTGCATCTTAAAAAATAATACATAAGAGCCGGGTGTGATGACTTATGCCTGTAATCCCAGCACTTTGGAAGGCCAAGGCAGGCAGATCACTTGAGGTCAGGAGTTCGTGACCAACCTGGCCAACATGATGCAACCCTATCTCTACAAAAAAATACAAAAATTAGCTGGGCTTGTTGGCATGCGCCTGTAATCCCAGCTACTTGAGAGGCTGAGGCAGGGGAATCCCTTGCACCCAGGAGGTGGAGTGAGCCAAGGTCATGCCACTGCACTCCAACGTGGGTGACAGAGCAAGACTCTGTCTCATCAATAAATAAATGAATGAGAAATATAAAAGTGATTGTCACAGAGTTGGCAATGGGGACAATAAGCTGGTTATGAGTACAGAGGCAGAGCGGGGTGATCACCTGCGGAGTCCCCGATGTCCTAGGGATGCAGGAGACGGAGAGGCCTGGCACCCAGAGGCCTTCAGAGTGCAGGAGCAGGAACCGCAGGGCTCCCATTGTTTCTCTGAGGTCATAAACCCGAGTATGAAACTCTGGCTGTTTTGGTCGTTTGTCATTTTCCTGCATGTGCACAGGATTTCCTCATCGCCCTGTGCGTGTTCTGATGAAAAAGATCCCCAGAGATGTTGTGTGGAGTGATTTCCTCCGGGGGGCGGAAGGCAGAATGCCATGCCCAAGCCTGAGCCTGCTGTGTACTCCCGGTGTGTGTGGCGCCCCTCCCCATGCCACTCCTCCATGAGCCTCTTCCCACTCACAGCCACCGCCTTCCCCTCTGCCCAGATGGTCAACCACCAAGTGCACACAATTTGTTTTTACCAAGAAAAGCAGTTAACAGTTCTGTTTTCTTTCAATGTCATTATGTAATGAACTTTTTTTTTGTTTTTTTTTTGAGACGGAGTGTCACTCTGTCGCCCAGGCTGGAATGCAGTGGCGCGATCTCAGCTCACTGTAAACTCTGCCTCCCGGGTTCACGCCGTTCTTCTGCCTCAGCCTCCCAAGTAGCTGGGACTACAGGCGCCCGCCGCCATGCCTGGCTAAATGTTTTTTGTATTTTTGGTAGAGATGGGATTTCACCGTGTTAGCCAGGATGGTCTCGATCTCCTGACCTTGTGATCCACCCGCCTGGGCCTCCCAATGTGCTGGGATTACAGGCGTGAGCTACCGCGCCCGGCCGAACATTTTCATATTATTAAAATGAATTGAAATCCTTACTCCTAGGTACTGCATAACTTATATCATCATACTTTATGTGACTATATATAGTGTGTATATGTATATGATGTGCATATATGATATACTATATATGTATCTGTATATAATATATATGTTATATACTATATATGTATGTGTACATATATGTATATATTTGTCCAGTTTGTCCGGCTAATTTTATAAGGTCAGTTAGGAAATAGTATTAAACAAATTTTAAAAATTAAATTCTCATGGAACACAAAAGATAAAATTACTAAAAACTACTCCATTTTTTCTTTTCTTTTCTCCACAGAACCATCCGGGTATGGCTGAAGAGAGACAGTGGTCAGTACTGGCCCAGCATTTACCACACAATGGCCTGTAAGTAGCTGAACTGTTCCATTTGAGAGAATGTCTCTAATGTTATTGATGATTTAAATTTTAAAATGTCAGCTGGACACGGTGGCTCACACCTATAATCCCAGCACTTTGAGAGGCCAAGGTGGGTAGATCACCTGAGGACAGGAGTTCGAGACCAGTCTGACCAACATGGCGAAAGCCCGTCTCTACTAAAAATATAAAATTAGCTGGGCGTGGTGGTGTGTGCCTGTAATCCCAGCTACTCAGGAGGCTGAAGCAGGAGAATCACTTAAATCCGGAGTTGGAGGTTGCAGTGAGTCGAGTTTGCTCTACTGCACTCTAGCGTGGGCGACAGAGTGAGACTCTGTCTCAAAACAATAAAAATAAATAAGTTTCAAAATGTCTGATTAAATATTGCTGCTAGATTTCAAAATGAGTTTCTTAGTTGCCTAATACCTCCGACAGGCTGTAATAAACTGCAGGAAAAGTCCTTTTCTTTTGCAACGGAAGTTGAGTCTATGGCTTAACTGAATTAGACTTGAGCAAAACTGAAAAAAAAAATAGGAAAATGAACATGTTCTCCTCAGTTTGTCTTAATTTGGCCAACTTATATTAGTAGTAACTTTGTCCTTTGTAGTAGCCAATATCGACATGAAAAAAGGACTGTGCCCTCCATAGCGTCATGACTGCCTTTGCCCAACCTTTTCACCCACCTCTGGACCTATTGAGAGACATGGTCCAAGGTACAACACATTCTAAATAGAGAATTTTCTCAGCAGTCAGGTATGTTCTATAAATAAATCTGGATGATGAAGCTTCTGCTTGGAGCCTTTAAAGTAGCCCTGGAGGCCAGGCGTGTCTGGCCATAACCCCAGATTATGCCCATTATCATGCCCATAATCCCAGCACTTTGGGAGGCCAAGGCAGGCGGATCACCTGAGGTCGGGAGTTCGAGACCAGCCTGGCCAACATGATGAAACCCCATCTCTACTAAAAATACAAAATTAGCCAGCTACTCAGGAGGCTGAGGCAGGAGAATCGCTTCAACCCGGGAAGCAGAGGTTGTGGTGAGCCGAGATCACACCACTGCACTCCAGCCTGGGCAACAAGAGCAAACTCCATCTCAAAAAAAAAAAAAAAGCAGCCCTGGGATATACTTACATAAAGTGACATATAAACTTTAGCCCTTGATGTGAATCTTAGCAGCATCACCATCCTTATCTCCCACTTCTTTTCTTCAACTGTTCTTGAAAAGAAAGCCCTGTAGATAATGCCTGGATGTCACCAAAGTTCAAACGGGGAGTCAACTCCGTTATGCCAAGTAGCCAGACAGAAGACCTCCGTAGCTGCTAATTTCTTTGAGGCTTGGTCCTTAATAAGTGATTTTCCTCAGTTAAGAATTTTAATACACAGAGGACCTCCACTAAGAAAAGAAAAAAGGCTTCAGTGTATGCTTGATGGTTTGTTACTGAAGACCATTGTCAAGTTTTCCAAAGAAGAGCTCTTGACAGTGGTTGCAGATGCTGCTGATGCTGTCCACTGCTTTCTTAAGAGGTATTCCAGGGCTGTGGAGTTTGTTATAAAGACAGAACAGCCAGTTATTCAGCAAACTACATCTCATCAGCTTGAGTCATCCTTTCAGGCACCTCTCTCCTCTGGTAGCACTTTCTTCTTTATGCATATATTTCATTGTGCATGCAGCATTTAGATCCTGTAATAATTTTCACAAAAAGTTAGTAGTTTATTAGGGTTTGTTATTTTTCTGCCTTCTACCAACAGCCTGGGCAGGCTAGCCAGCTTCTCTGTCTTGGTAGTCATTCAGTGAAATTGAGAGAGACCTTTTGGAACCCTGGCATAAAGATAACTATTATGAAAGGAACAGTAAAGCTTTATAATACATAGGACATTTGAAGACTCCTTGAAAACCTGGTCATAATTTATTGTGCCAAGCAGTGGCATCTCTTCTGTTACCCATGTCTGCATGTACTGTGGATGCATAACCTTGGTTCTCACACTAAATTCTCACCTTGAGGTATGAAGTAACCGATGTCTTAGTGAAGGTGTTTATGGAGCCTGTCTGATAAATTTACTTTGGAAATTTTGGCAGCAGGGTAGAGGTAGGTGGGACATCCTGGGCCTCTGAGCCCACCTGTGACCCAACCCGCCCCAGTCTCCCAAAAAGACTTGGTAGGCTAATTCCTTACTTTCCAGTGACCCAGAGATAGATCTGAGAGCTGGAAGTAGCAACAGCCTGAGGAACGCATATCAGTGCAGGGAAATGTTTTGTTATCATTGTGGAAAATGTTGTTAATACTATGGCTCTTATGCTTCCCACTCTTCCCTTCCTTCATAATTAGCTTTTTGGTCATAGCTTAATCTCCCTGAGTCCTTAATCTTGAAGTTCATTCTCATTAGAATAGAGACAGAGACTGAGATGGATTTTGTCTCATATTTAGTTCAGTTACTCCTTGACTTGCATTTCCCCCAAATATTTAGTACAACTTTCTCATGAATTTCTCTCCCAGGGCACCAAAACCTTAGCAGTAGAAATGTGTGTTCTCTCTTGGCTGTTAGATCTCAAGCAAGTGGCGGTGGATCTCTCTGTCTTCATCCGTTTCTAACTTGGCTTAACTGTCCCCTCCTGAAGGAGCTTCTAGCTCAGGAAGGAGGAACTTGAAAGAACAGACACAGCTTCGCAGTGGGTAGTCGACACCTGCATGTTTGTATCTGCACATGTTCAGTGTGTTACTTCTAGATGCTTCTTTATTGCTTCTGTTTGGACCTGTATCTGCTGATAAAACTGCAGGTGCACCACAAGAAGAACACAGAGTGAATGAATTGTGAAAAATAACTGCTTGTCTGTTTTAGAATGACTTTTTATTTCAAAATTAAATTTAGAATACGAAAAGCAGAATGCCATGTTAGTTCTAAAAGCTATCTGCAGATTATCCAATTTAGGATGTCTTAGTGGTTATATCCACTAATTTAAACTTTTTCCTGTGACTTGACAGAGTGATTAATAAGCCAAGCCTTATTATACTGCTATATGCAGTCCAATTATGTTCTTTCTATAACATTACCTCACATAAAAAAATAATGTTCAGACTCTGCTTTAGCTGAAGAAAAATGGTAACTCTTGGCTTCTATCTTTACTGTGTATTTCATGCCTTTTTTTGGTAATATAGTTTTATGAAACCATCACAACAGCTATGCAAGGCAGATAATATTTTTACCATTTTGTGAACAAGCAAGCTGAGGTTAGAAGGGTTAAGTTGATTTCTTGTCATTGTAATTCCAATCCATGTTCATCTATGACTCCAAACCTATGCTTCCCACCACAGCGAAGGGTAGGTCCACAAACTTTTTATGCAAAGGGCCAGACAGTAAACATTTGGACTACGTGGGCCAATCTCTGTGGCACTTACTCAAGTCTGCCTTCCTAGCATGCAAGCAGTCATAAATAAGACATAAATATGGCATGTGAGCAATCATAAGTTATACATAAATGTAGCATGCAAGCAATCATAAATGAAAGGGTCTGACTGTGTTTCAAAAAAAAAAACTATTAACAAAATATGCAGTCAGCTGAATTTGGCCCTGTGGTGTGATCCAAAGTTTTAAACATTTGATTTTGGACTGCAGTGATGGCTTTTTAAAAGTTCATTGACTTGGCTGGGCACGGTAGCTCACGCCTGTAATCCCAGCACTTTGGGAAGCCGAGGCAGGCTGATCATTTGAGATCGGGGGTTCGAGACTGGCCTGACCAACGTGGTGAAACCCCGTCTCTACTAAAAATACAAGAATTAGCCTGGTGTGGTGGTGGGTGCCTGTAATCCTAGCTACTCGGGAGGCTGAGACACGAGAATCTCTTGAACCCAGGAGGCGGAGGTTGCAGTGAGCTGAGATTGCACTATAGCCTGGGTGACAGAGCGAGACGCCATCTCAAAAAAAAAAAAAAAAAAAGCTAACTGATTTGAAAGATGATTCCTGTTTTGCTTTATATCCAACCCCTCCCCTTCTATATTACATTTATATTGCTTATCTCAATTAGAAACCTCCTTTCCAGGGAGAGAGCCAGGATATCACTATATAATACAAAACAAACTAAGGAAACCCTCTTTTTCTTTTTCAAATGTTATAATTGTCTAGCTTCATAAAATTACCCAGCACTTTGTAATTTTTACACAAAAGAGGGATTTTACATATTTATGTTGTTTGTTATAGGGTTGGGCATTAAAAAAATTGGAAAGAAGCTTAAAACTAATGCATTTAGTGCCATCTAGAAAGCAAGCAAAAATGATGACAGTGAATCTCTGAACGCATCAAAGCATGATTTGATTTGTCAAAGATAAGTGTATGCATGGTTATTAAAGAGCATTTTGATAGTATAAAGATATGTATATTTATCTTTGTGGTCATAATTCTTAAACTTGATTGTTCTTTTCATCTCAAACATCAGTATAGTGGATAAGGAGTATACAGGCTCATAGTCAATTCTAATTGTTTTGTGCACAATTTCAGTACGTACCTTTCAGAGTCAACTACACGGTTCTTGGATGCAACTGAAACAGTCTCTATGGTCTGATCATGCAGTTAGCTATGTTTTCGCTTTGGGGTACAATCCAGTATTGTAGTTGACTTCCTTTGGTGAGGATATCGGCCTACGAGAGAGAGAGAACTTTAAACTACATTCAAATGATGACTTCATTTAAAAGACGTTTTTTCTTTTATCTTTTTTTTTTTTTTTTTGAGATGGAGTCTCACTATGTTGCCCAGGCTGGTCTCCACTCCTGGCCTCAAGCACTCCTCCTGCCTTGGTCTCCCAAAGTGCTGAGATTATAGGCATGAGCCACCATACCTACTTATCTTTTACAACAAGTTCTATTCCAAAGTAAATTTAAATTTGTTTGTTTTGTTTTGTTGTTCCCTAGCATGCATTTCCTTGTTTTGGTTCTTCCATTGCTCGCTAAAATTCCTTAGGCTGAAACGAACCCAAATATATATTTTTTCAAATGTTCCAATTTATAAATCACTTTAATTCTAATTTTTGGTAAAAGGAGACAATTTAGAATTTCTCCTTTCTGAAACTCATTCTCTAGCCTGTGATTTCTGGAAGCGGGTAGGTAGAACATGGAAAGAGTGTTTACATGAGGAGAGGCAGCTGTTCTCCCAGTCACATAAGACTGCTATGGACAAGGAAACCTGTCTGCACCTCACAACTCACATATGCCATATATCTGCACCTCACATATGCTCACATATGCCATAGAATAGGAATTCTGGTGCTGGGAACCCATCTTTGCACAGATTCTAGCTACTCTTTGACATTTGATGGGAAGGGTGGCAGGGGCAGGATGACCTCCTGAGTGTTTGGGCAGCAGATCACACACTGTGCAAGCCCTGGTCCCCAAGGCTTGCCAGACTACAGGTAGGACTTTCAGTCAGATGAAACTTCATGCTGGCTCGCTTCACCCAGCATTATAGAAATAACAGAAGATTTGTGAAAATAAGGTTTTAAACTAAGGCAACAGAGAGAACTTTAATAACATTTCCAATTTACGTAATTTTTAGAAAACATTTTTACTCTCTGTGAACCTAAATTATGTAGTTCTTAATCAGTCACTTTGAAGAATGACTTAAAGTGCTTAGCTTTGCTGGTAATGTGCTCTTTGTCTTTCTGGCAGCTCCTTGCTCTGCTATGGCTTACCATCATGACAGCAGACGGATATTTGTGGGCCAGGATAATGGAGCCGTAATGGTAGGTAGCTTTTAGAATGTATTTATTATATTCTTTATATTATATTCTTTGTATTGACCTCCCATGTCCCTTATTGGCCAGTTAACTTTGGATTAACAATGAATGCTTGATTGTTTGGCATGAAAAATGTTTAATTTAGGCCAGGCACGGTGGTTCACATCTGTAATCCCAACACTTTAGGAGGCTGAGGCGGACAGATCACTTGAGCCCAGAAGTTTGAGACCAGCCTGGGTAGCATAGTGAGATTTTTCTCTACGAAAAATCAAAAAAATTAGTTGGTAGTGGTGCATGCCTGTGGTCCCAGCTACTTAGGAGACTGAGGTGGGAGAATGCCTTGAGCCCAGGAGGTCAAGGCTGCAGCTAGCTGAGATTGCACCACTGCACTT
>NW_012116599.1:3365698-3382088 GCF_000951035.1 Colobus angolensis palliatus | reverse complement strand
TGCATGCCTGTGGTCCCAGCTACTTAGGAGACTGAGGTGGGAGAATGCCTTGAGCCCAGGAGGTCAAGGCTGCAGCTAGCTGAGATTGCACCACTACACTCCAGACTGGGCAACAGAAGAAAAAAAAAAAAAAAAAAAAAAAAAAAAAAAAAGTTTAATTCAGTATAGATATTAGGTCAAAATGGATTAAGTTGTTACTTAATTTTAAACTAGTTCCTTGGAACTCAGAATGCTGTCGTAATTGATAGCTGGGTGCTCGGGCTGACCCACAGATCATAGCCATCATAGAGTGAATATGTCACCTACAGCAATCCCTATCCCTCAGCCATGATGGTGGAGAGCCTCTGTGTGTGTGTGTGTGTGTGTGTGTGTGTGTGTGTGTGTGGCCATTCAGCCAGCAACTCACAGAACTCTTCAAGGCAATACTTCTCAAACTGTCTTTGGCAAAGGACCTGATATTTAAGTTTCTAGTCTATTATAGATTGGCATTTTTGTGGGTCGAATTGTATGCATATATTTATTTTTTCTTAATTGAAACATAACTTATATAACATAATTATATTTACCATTTTAAAGTATATAATTCTGTGGTCTTATAGTATATTCATAAGATTGTGCAACCATTGCCATTCTCTAATTCCAGAATATTTTCATCACCCCTCCCTGCAAAAAAATCCCATATCCATTAGCAGTCACTCTCCATTGCCCCTTCCCCCAGCTCCTGGAAATCACTAACTTACTGAATCCAAGGATTTGCCTATTTTAGACACTTTAGATAAATAGACTCATACAACATGTGTGGCCTTTTATGTTTGTCTTTCACTTAGCATGATGTTTTCAAGGTTCACACCTGTTTGAATTAATTCATTCTTTTGGTTGTGGACTAGTGTTCCATACTGCACTTGGTTTATCCCTTTATTAGTTGATAGACATTTGGGTTGTTTTCACTTTTTGGCTATTATCAATAATGTTACTATGAAAATTCAGGTACATATTTTTTGTACATGTTCCAGCTCTCCAAATCCTTGCTGACACTTGTCATTTTCTGCTTGTTTTGTTTTGTTTTTGCTGTGGTCATCCTGGTGGATGTGAAATGGTACTAGATTGTGGTTTTGATTCGCCTTTTCCTAATCACTAGTAATGGTGAGGATCTTCTTAGGTAGTTGTTGGTCATTTATATCTTCTTTGGAGAAATATCTATTTAAGTCCTTTGCCCATTTTTAATAGAGTATTTTTTAATTGTTGAGTTGTAAGAGTTTTTTCTGTATGTTAGATACTAGACCGTTATCAGATATATGTTCTGCAAATATCTTCTCCTAAGAGCTGCCTTTTTACTTTTTTATTTTTAAAGTTTAGTGAAGTCCAATTTATTTATTTATTTATTTTGGCTACCTAAGCTTTAGATACCATATCTAAGAAGCCATTGCCTAATCCAAGGTCATTTATACCTATAAAGATAAGTATAAATCGAGATCTACACCTGTATTTTCTTCTGAGAGTTTTATAGTTTAGCTTTACATTTAGATCTTTGATTTACTGTAAGTTAATTCTTATATGTGGTATCACAGAGGGGTTCCACATTTATTCTTTTGTGTGTGGACATCCAGTTATCCCAGCACCAATTGTTGAAAAGACTATTTTTTTCCCGTTTAATTTTCTTGGCATCTTTGTCACAGAGCCAGCCGGCAGAGAGCCAGGGGAGTTTCCAGAAATCAGTGTCCAGAAGACCCAAGTGGGAAGGATCTCTGTGCATCAGAGGAGTCAGAGGAGGTTATAGTGGCTTGCTGGTGCGGGGTGATAGGGAGGCACCCTAGGAAGATTGCAGAAGTGGGCAGAGGCCGCCAGGTCATGCAGGGTGTTGTAGGTCTGGGTAAAGCTTTAAATTTTAATGTAATTGCAATGAGAAGCTGTTAAAGTGTTTTCAGCAGATGAATAGCATGATGTAATTTACATTTTCCAAAGATCCCTCTAGCTGCTGGGTGGAAAACGGATTGAGGGGCGGCCAGAGTGGCAGTGGGATAATCAGGCTGTTTTAGCGGTCTGGGTGAAAGGACAGTGGCCATGAAGAAGGACAAGTGGATGGACTTGAGATAAGTCTTGGAGACATCTGAGATAAATTGACTGTGTAGAGGAGAGGAAGAGAAGTCGGGTGACAGCCAGGTTTTTGGCTTGACCAGTTGGGTAAGAAGTAGTATTGTTTGCTGAGAAGGGTAAGGCTGGGCTGGGGAGGCAGTTGGTGGGAGGGGGACAGTGAGAGCCAGCCTCGTTTGAGATACCAGTGAGCTTCTGACTGGCCATGTGAAGTTGGCACAGGATAAACAAAACGAGCCCCGGAGAGGTCTGGGCAGAGGACATCATCATCAGGTCATTTTTCAAGCCACAAGAATGACTGAGTGGCTGGGGAGGGAATGAAAGAAGTCGGGGCCCAGACCTGAGGCCTAAATAATGACAGCGTTTTAGAGTGGAGTTGAAGGGGAGGCCAGCCAGGGAGGAGGGGAGGTGATGATCCTTGAGTGTGACTTTAAGGGGCCCAGACCACCTTATGTAAGCTGAATTTCCTGACCTTGCATAGTCACGCCAGTCATTGAGGGGACTTACGAAAATACACATTCCCCAGCTCTTTACCAGACCCAGAGCTTCGAAATCACTAGAGAGGGACCTGGGGATCTGTATAATAAGTAACAAGTCCTCTAGGTGAACCCAAGGATCAAGTGCTTTAGGGAAACTACATGGTTTCGCTAAAACCATTGAGGAGCAGGAGCAGGTTTCTGGTTTTTGTCAGCTCAGAAATGTGTAGCAGGCTTTGAAGGGACAAGGCTGAAAGTACAGGTGCCAGTTAGGAGGCTGCCTCCGGATCCCAGTGTGAGATCATGAAACACCGGGGTGGGGAGGGAGAAGCAGCGGTGGCCTCAAGAACTGTCTGGGAAGCAGGGCTCGGTGTTTGAATAAAGGTGCGTGTTGAAATAGAGAACAGCTTTAAGATGACTTTCAGGTTTCTAGCCAGGAGTTAGCTGCTTCAGAGACAGAAAAGATGCTGATCTTTTTTGGGGAAAGGTGATGAGTTAAGTTTTGAGAACTGAACTTGGGTGTGTGTGCCTGAACCTCAGGGTTTGGTCTGGGCAGGGTTGGGAGTTCCCTGAACGTAGACGTCAGTGGAAACTACAACGGTGGCTGCCGTGAACTAGATAGAGCTGGTAGATTGAGAAAAGCAGAGGGCCAAGGTCACATTCCTAGGAAATGTCAGTATTTAAAGAAAAGCCAGAGGGCTGGGAGCCTAAAGGAGAGACAGGATGAATAGGCAAAGAGGGAGGAGAGCCAGCCAGGACAGTGCAGCCACGGAAGCCGGAGGGCAGTGAGTTTCAGGGAGGAGGTGAGTAAAGGTGTCAAGGGCAGGAGGGAGAGGATGAAATTAGGCCTGGGCAGTGCCCTTGGGATGGCACTTAGAAGGCAGCTGCTGATAACAAGAAGAGCCTTTCCATGCAGTGGGGTAGCGCTGGTGAGCCATGGACTGAAGTGTGACTGGGAGATGAGGGAGCCAGAGAGCTTGAGGGTAACCAGGGTGGGCTGGTCACTAGAGAAACTTTTGGCTGAGAAGTGGACAATGAAAGTAGAAGTATAGTTATGAGAGTTTCTTTTTTTTCACTGAAAGAAGCAGCCTTGGACCAGGTGTGGTGGCTCATGCCGATAATCTCAGCACTTTGGGAGGCTGAGGCAGGAGGATTGAGCCCAGGAGCTGGAGACCACCCTGGGCAATATAGTGAGACCTCATTTCTACAAAAATTAAAAAATTAGCTTATTGTGGTGGCATACCCATGTAGCCCCGCTGCTCAGGAGGCTGAGGTGGGAGGATCACTTGAGCCTGGGAAGTGGAGGTTGCAGTGAGCAGAGATTGCACCACTGCACTCCAGCCTGCATGGCAGAACAAGATCCTGTCTTAAAAGAAGGAAAAAAAAAAAGAAAAGAAAAAGTAGCAGCAGCCTTGATATAAGGGTCAAGAAGAAAGATCCAGTAGAAGGGACAGGCTCCCTGCCCATGCAATTCACACAGCAGCGGGCGGCAGGCAAGGGTGCTGGAAATGCATGACACAGTAGTGAATGCCAAAGCTCTCCGTTTTAGCCTTCAGTAAATTTTGTGGGAATATCATGATGATGTGCATGCACATATTATAATGAGAAGCCACTAAGTACAAGCTTCACATAGTGCAGTAGTGCAGTGTTGGTGCATTTATCTCCCTAGGGACCCTTTTTGTGGCCTTCAGTTCAAGGGGAGACTGTCATTATAGGATGGCACATAAGAACTGTTACAGTTGTTCAATGGAAAGGGGCAACGCAAATCCAATTTAACATCAGTCAGCAGTTGATCAATTGCTCTTCCACTGAATACAGATGAATATATACCATGCCGATATATTTTTTCTACTTTGCAAAAACAAGATGGAGAACAAGAAATCTATATTCTTTTGTGTGCTTTTTTCCCCCTCACTCTGGTCTGTCAGCAATTCATAATATCCATGTCAATTTAGCATTGATCAATAATAGTATTCTTGGCTGGGCGCAGTGGCTCATGCCTATAATCCCAGCACTTTGGGAGGCCAAGGCGGGTGGATCACTTGAGACTACGAGTTCAAGACCAGGCTGGCCAGCATGGTGAAACCCTGTCTGTACTAAAAATACAAAAAAATTAGCCAGGTGTGGTGGCACGCACCTTTAGTCCCAGTTACTCAGGACTCTGAGGACAAGAATCGCTTGAACCCAGGAGGCGGAGGTTACAGTGAGCTGAGATTGCATCACTGTACTCCAGCCTGGGTGACAGAGCGAGACTCTGTCTCAAAATAATAATAATAATATAATAATAATAATAATGGTAGTACTAGTAATTAGTGATTTTTCTTTAGAGTTTTATTTTCATAGTTTTATGTTGAGGTTGATTTTTTTTTCAATAAAACATATGTACTTTAAATTTCTTTTCCAAGTTATAAAGGATTACATCTGTAGAAAATTTGGGGCCAGGTGCAGTGGCTCACGCCTGTAATCCCAGCACTTTGGGAGCCCGAGGTGAGTGGATCACCTGAGGTCAGGAGTTTGAGACCATCCTGGCCAACATGGTGAAACCCCATCTCTACTAAAAATACAAAAATTAGCTGGGCGTGGTTGTGCACTCCTGTAATCCCAGCTACTCGGGACCCTGAGGCAGGAAAATCACTTGAACCTGGGAGGCAGACGTTGCAGTGAGCCGAGGAAGCAACAAGAGCGAAACTCTGTCTGTAAATAAATAAATAAATAAATAAATAAAATTTGGAAAACACGGGAGTATAAAAAGAAGCCAAAAACCACCCACAATCTCAACACTTCTTTTTTGTTGTTGTTGTGTGTGTTTGTGTATTAAATAGGTGTTCTTTCCCCCACTAAATTGCTGAGCTACCCAGCGCCCTGTTTTTACTTTGCTGAGAGCTCTGTTAGTGAGGGGTCTTTGCAGTTTTGCCTTAATATGCAGTGTCTTGAGGGATTTTTTGTGTTCCTAAGAGAATAGAGTTTTGTGGTCGGAGGGAGAAGGAATACGGAGTGCTGCTTTGGGCAGGAAGAAGTGGACACAAATCCCATGCTGGTCAGCAGCACTTACTTTTATTCAGTTAGGTCTGTTCTCCCACAGCGATGTCGGCCTGAGGACAGGTCTGATGAAGGAAGCAGTTCATCTCATTCCTAAATAACTCGTCTTAGTCCCAGGTCTTGTGAGAATCATCTTTGGATTTTGCTTCATTTTTGAAAGTTAAGCTTCTGTTGTTTTATAAAACCATAACTCTTTAAAAATTTTTTATTTTGTGCATTTGCTTTTAGGAATTTCACGTTTCTGAAGATTTTAATAAAATGAACTTTATCAAGACCTACCCAGGTAATTATAATACATATTATCTTGCGTACACATACATGTAGACATACATAAAACTAGAACATCATCTCTTGTGATGAAAATTAGATTTTCACATTAACTTGTTAGTTTTATTACCCCCACAATGTGAGAGACTGTTGTCTTTTAGTGATATTTCAGCTTTTTCTTGCTCATTAGCATTTAAAATTTTGTATATCAGGCACATTATCAGATTAAATTAACCATTCTTTTATTATTGGGTATGTGTACTGCTTCCATTTTTTTGATAACACATACTACTCTTCATACATGTATGTGTGTGTATATAACTGTGTGTGTACAATTTTTTGATATGTGTATATGTGTGTGTGTGTGTGTATTCTTGAATAAGTGTATACACACATGTGGGGGGTATTCTTGACTGTTATTCTGACTCTAATCCTATAATTCATTTGTTTCGTTTAAATAGAGACGAGGTCTCAGTATGTTGCCCAGGCTGGTCTCGAACTCCTGAGCTTAAGTGACCCTCCCACCTCAGTCTCCCAAAGTGCTAGAATTCAGGTGTGAGCCACCACACCTGGCCAAATCTGTAATTCTGATTATTTAAGACAAATCCCTAAGTGCTCAGTGAGGAATTTTTTTTTTTTTGAGACAAATTCCTACAAAGTGGAATAACCAGGTCAGACATTAAAAAGTTTTTTAAATGCCCTAGATTTACTTTGCAAACTGCTTCACAGCAATAGTGCAAGTTTTTACAGTCCTGCGAATGGCGACTGAGAATACGTGTTCATGACGTCTTCACAATATTGCTGCCTTATAATTTCTTTTTCCTGTTTAATAGTCAAGAAAGTTCTCAATTTGAAAATGATTTAAGCTTTATTTAATGTTGACCACTTGTCATATTTTCTGAATGTCTGTTTATGATTTTGTGCGTATTCCCAGGGAGGTGTAGTGTTTTCTAACTGATTTGTAAGCACTTTTCACTACAAAGCTATCAATACTTTGTGGCATCTGTGACATATACCTTTTTTTCAGTTTTTACTTTATTTAGTAAATTTCAGTATTTTAAAACTTAACAAAAGCAAATCCCAATGACAACTTCAGATTGAAGTTGCAAAACTAAAGCATTTTGATGAAGTTGTGGATTCCCATCAGACCAATTAGCTGATTCCCAGAAACCTCACCAGAAGACATAACATGTAGCCTCATTTTATTCACTCTATACTTATAAAATTTTATATTTAATGCTTGTGGATAAAGGTAAAAATTAGAGTGTAGATGTTTCACATACGTGTTCATCTTGGTGAAATGTAGTCTAATGATAGGATACTTTATTAAGAAGGCTAAATTTCCTTTGCCTATGTATTGTTTCACCTGTTCCAAATTTAAAACAGGAGAAAAGCGTCCAGGTGCAGTGGCTCACCCCTGTAATCCCAGCACTTTGGGAGGCCGAGGCAGGTGCATCACTTGAGGTCAGGAGTTTGAGGCCAGCCTGGCCAACGAGGTGAAACCCCGTCTCTACTAAAAATAACAAAAATTAGCCGGGCGTGATAGCACATGCCTGTAGTCCCAGCTACTCAGGAGACTGAGGCAGGAGAACTGCTTGAACCCGGGAGGCGGAGGTTGCAGGGAACCGAGATCGCACCACTGCACTCCAGCCCGGGCAACAGAGCGAGACTCTGTCTCAAAAATAAATAAAATAGGAGAACAGTGATGCAGCAATGCCCATATATTTGCCCTTGGAGTATGTTGGTCAGGGAAACTGTTTTGTGACAATGAATGATAACGCTTTCTAATCTTGCATTGAGTAATGTACTACTAGCATCATGGTGTTACTGTAACACCAGAAACAACTTTGAATTCTCAGCTATCATGCACGGGTTTATCTTTAAAATAATCAAGAATCTGTAAGTTCCTTTACGAGGTATATACCTACGAGTTTGGAGACCTTTAAATGCCTGATTTGGAGACCCTTAAATGCCTGGTCAGTGTTTTTGTCAAAAGGCAAATTCCTTAATAAATTATTTCACCTGGCCAGTTGTGGTAGCTCCCACCTGTAATCTTAGCACTTTGAGAAGCCAAGGAGTTTGAGACCAGCCTGGGCAACATAGACCGTACCTCTGTAAAAAATTAGCCAGCCATGGTGGCACACACTGTAGTCCCAGCTACTTGGGAGGCTGAGGTGGGAGGATCATTTGAGCCCAGGAGTTAGAGATTACAGTGAGCCATCATCAGACCACTGCACTCTAGCCTGGGTGCAAAATGAGACCCTGCCCCTCCTTTTTTTAAAAAAAAAAAAAAGAAAGTGTGTGTGTGTGTATTTTTCATCTGTCATTAAGGATGAAATTATTTCATATTCACATCTCATGTTATTTTTATCTATATTTTGGTTGTCAAAGTTCTTTTTTTTTTTTTTTTAGAAAGAGCCTCACTCTGTTGCCCACACTGGAGTGCAGTCGTGCGATCTCAGCTCACTGCAACCTCCGCCTCCAGGATTCAGCCGATTCTCCTGCCTCAACCTCCCTAGTAGCTGGGATTATAGGTGCGAGCCACCATGGCCAGCTAATTTTTTGTATTTTTAGTAGAGACGGGGTTTCACCATGTTGGCCAGGCTGGTCTTGAACTCCTGGCCTCAAGTGATCCACCCGCCTCGGCCTCCCAAAATGCTGGAATTACAGGCATGAGCCACCATGCCCCGCCAGTTGTCATAGTTCTTCATGGGCTATAAGGCAGCATAGGTTTCTTTTGCAGTGGTTCTTGGACCTTTATATTTCATTGACTAATAACATTTTAGAAAACTTTTGGAGGACTAATATAGGGATTGCTGTATTTTTTATTTTGCCAAGTGAGAGTTTAAAAACTAAAAATGAAGCAAAATAAGCATGACTATGTCTCACCATACTTTCACAAAAGAAAAGGACATCTGAAAAATACAAAACAACAGAAAGGATGTAATCTTAGAAATAGGATAGTTCTTCCCAGGAAAAAATAGTTGACTATTCACTACAGCATCTTTACCACAAACTAGTTTAAACTCTATGACTATTTGGCCCGAGTTTAACAACTACAGGTTTAGTGGAAAAAGTGTTTTGAGTCAGACAGACCAAATTAATCTATCACTTATTAGACTTTGGGCATATATTGATATTGATATTTAATTTATATTTATAAATATTTAATAAATAATATTTGCTTCTCGGTTTTCTTATGTGAAAATCAGTATAATAATATACACCCTGTAAGTGTTTATGCAAATTAAGTATTAAAGCAGAAAAAGCATTAGGCTCCACATCAGACGCTGAGACAGATCTTACGAGACATAGCCTACTCAAATTTAATATTTTTTTCAGTTTTAAATTTTTATTTCTTAATTAGAGACAGAGTCTCACTGTCTTACCCAGACTGGAGTGCAATGGTGCAAACATAGCTCGATGTAACCTCCAACTCCTGGGCTCCAGAGATCTCCCACCTCAGCCTGCTGAGTAGCTAGGACTACAGGCAAGTGCCACCATGCCCAGCTGGTTTTAAAAAATTTTTTTGTAGAGATGGGGTCTTGCTTTGTTGCCCAGGCTGGTCTCCAACTCCTGGCCTCAAACAGTCCTCCTGCCTCGGCCTCCCAAAGCACTGGGATTATAGGTGTTGAGCCACTGTGCCCAGCTGAATTTAAGATTAATAGCTATCATAGCATCCTTTAAGTTTCAGAATCCTTCATGAGTATGTAATTGTTCAATGTAACCTTTTAGCGGTGGATGAATCTGACTTTCATGTAGACTTTTGGGGAAGAGTCCCTCAGTTCTTCCTAAGCAGTCTGTACAGCTGAGAGTGAGGTCAGCAGTCTCTGTGTCTGGCCTTTGACTTCATTCATCAGATTGGACGCTTATTAAACATCTACTGCATGCAAAGTTCTGTACCAGATGAAGTAGAAGGCAGGTTACACTGCCCCAGGCTTATAATTGACCTGGAAATATTTCCAGAGTTAGGTAACAGACAGAAAACCTTCCTCATTCTCAGCTGTTATTTTGGAACAGAGAACTTCACAAAAGCTTTGTCTTTATGAATAATAAAATGTTACACACTGATAAAAAGTATTCCAGAAACAAAACACATAACACCACTTTTTAATTTTAGAAAACTGCCATTGCTCTTATTTAGAATGCCAGTGTTTTCGGAAGGTTCAAAACACTGAAGTTACAGACGATTAAAAAAACATTGCCCTGTTACAACTGCTGCTTTCCACATAGTCCTCGTTCACAAAGTTTTTTAGAGCAAAGTAAAAATGTTCTCTTGAGCATAGCAAAAAAAAAAAAATTTTATATATATATTCTTTTTTTTTTTTTTTTTTGAGACGGAGTCTCGCTCTATTGCCCAGGCTGGAGTACAGTGGCCGGATCTCAGCTCACCGCAAGCTCCGCCTCCCGAGTTTACCCCATTCTCCTGCCTCAGCCTCCGGAGTAGCTGGGACTACAGGCGCCCGCCACCTCGCCCGGCTAGTTTTTTGTATTTTTTGGTAGAGACGGGGTTTCACGGTGTTAGCCAGGATGGTCTCGATCTCCTGACCTCGTGATCCACCCGTCTCGGCCTCCTAAAGTGCTAGGATTACAGGCTTGAGCCACCGCTCCCGGCCTATATATATATATTCTAAGCTATTATTTGATTTCTCTTTGGGCATTACTCTTTAATGATTCCTAGCTTCTGGTGGCCCCGACTGTGGGGAGCAGAGGGCAGGGCCTTGGAGAGAGCCTGTGCTAGTGAGTTGTTGAGCTGGAAAAGGTTGTCTGAAATATATTCACAGAGGATAGGCATTTCCAGTGCAGTCTTGTACACAACTGTGTCTGGCTGAGCAGATTGAGAGATTGAGCCTCAGTTCTTCCCCATAGAGTGCTGTTTCTGGAGATGACATCTCTTCACCTTTCTGTTCCTGCAGCTCATCAGAACCGGGTGTCTGCGATCATCTTCAGCTTGGCCACAGAGTGGGTCATCAGTACTGGCTACGACAAGTGTGTGAGCTGGATGTGCACGCGAAGCGGGAACATGCTCGGGAGGCACTTCTTCACGTCCTGGGCCTCGTGTCTGCAGTATCCTTCAGAGCCACGGACCTCTCCTTCCCCTGGCCTCTGCTTCTCGGTGTTTGGTTCTGAATCCCATCCCAAACTGCTAATTGAGATCTAAAGACTGAATGAAACTTATTTAAGTTTGGGCAAAAGTAATTGTGTTTCTTTTTTTTTGCCATTGAAAGTAATTGCAAAAATTGCAATTACTTTTGCACCAACCTAATACATATTTCACCAAAAATCCAAGAACTTCCATATTTGCTGTTCTTGCTGTAAATTGGGTTTATTAAAAATAATAATGAAATGAATTTTTCTCTGCTGGGAGGTGCTATAGGTTTTTAATACAAAATTGTGGAAAACCCAGGCCCATTAATGCAAACCCTTCCTCTCACGTCTTTGCGTTTTAATGGAAAGACTTTTTATTGTGTGAAGAAAGGAAAACAGGAACTTGTCTGCTAGTAATTGGTTATTTGCAGACTCTGTAAGTGTATATACTGAATATTAAGGGTTTATAGCCTTGGGGTTTGTTCCTAAATGGGCTACAAGGAGTTTTACACAAAACTTTTGCTTAATGCTTTTTTGTGTGTGGAGAGGACCCATAATCCTTATAAAACTCTCAAAGATGGCTCAGGATGCCCCAAAGTGCTGAAAATCACTGCCTAAAAAATTCCTGCTACTACATGGAATTTGCTTCCTGTAGAGCTCGCCCTTACCTAAGGATCTCCCTGCCTGCTGTGTATCTTAGCGATGGCAAGATCAAGGTTATCAGCAACAGGCAGACACCCCGTGGTAGTTTCTCTCTCAGAGTTGAATGCCTGGCATAGTAAAATTCCATCCATCGAAAGCCTTTCTTTACAATGTCTGCTACAAATGAATGCACAGCGTGAGATATTTAAAATAGTACCATATACTTTAGGATCAAACAAGCAAAAAATACTCAGATACAGTGTGTGCTACATAAGCATTTTTGTTATGTGCTGGGCCTCTGATAATGGATTTGTGGAAAATGACACAGAATCACAATCATGCCCTAGTTTACAGTGCTCTTTTTGGCTGTGTTTTGGAAGAGTGATAGTTATCCTGTTGTAAATAGCTTTCGTATTATAAATACTAGTTAACATGTTGTGTATAAATTTCTGGTTTTCCAGAAATATCTATGGCCACAAATTGAGAAAGTAATGAGTTGTGACCAATAGTTAATATATTTTCTAAATTTAAATGTACTACCGCCACAAACAACTGCGTTTTGGATTATTGAACTATCCACAGTAATTTAAAGTGAATCATCCTCTTCATTTATAGCTAAATCCTCTAGGCCAAAAGAAACATGGATTCATGTCTTGTATTTACTGTCAGATTTGCATTATTTTCAGAGATATTTCATAAATAACCATTACGTTTCAGAGCTTTCTTGCTGTTTTCAGT
The DNA here is from genome assembly GCF_000951035.1 of Colobus angolensis palliatus. Classification (NCBI taxonomy): domain Eukaryota; kingdom Metazoa; phylum Chordata; class Mammalia; order Primates; family Cercopithecidae; genus Colobus; species Colobus angolensis. The sequence continues at coordinate 3,369,747 of NW_012116599.1, read as the reverse complement.
AGTTAGCATTCTTTTCTTTTCTTTCTTTCTTTTTTTTTTGGCTCTGTCACCCAGGCTGGAGTGGTGCAGTGGTATCATCTCAGCTCACTGCCACCTCTGCCTCCTGGGTTCAGGCTGTTCTCTTGCCCCAGCCTCTCAAGTAACTGGGATTACAAACAAACGTGTGCCACCGCACCCAACTAATTTTTTGTATTTTTAGTAGAGACGGGGTTTCACCATGTTGGCCAGGCTGGTCTTGAACTCCTGACCTCAAGTAATCTGCCCACCTCAGCCTCCCAAAGTGCTGGGATTACAGGCATGAGCCATTGCACCCAGCCCAGTAGTTATCAGTTTCACCCTTTGACACTTTATTGTACTTGATTATGTCTACTTGTTTTTGTGTGTGTCTGTACTACCAGCTCTTTTTTTATTGCCAGTTCCTGGGATCTTGCTTGATATAGTAACAGGCACTCAATGAGTTCTTGTTGAATGAATGAATATAAACTTTCTCAGTAATAACAGCTGTTTTAATGTTTACCTTCAATATTTACATATTGCATGATTTTCAGTTGGGTATTTCCTTTTTTGTTATAGTTTTAGGTATATGCTTATTCTCTTTAAAATGCATGTTTTCTAACTTTGGAAACTAACTTTGACCAATGCTGGTGTCTCTCTTATGAGAGGATTTTCAGGTGATTTCTGTTCTACATCCTTGACTGCTTCTCCTCAGATATGACTTTGACACTCAGTATGCTTTCGTTGGTGATTGTTCTGGGCAGATCACCCTGCTGAAGCTTGAACAGAACACGTGTTCAGTCATCACAACCCTCAAAGGACATGAAGGTAGGCTATAATATCACCCAAGAGTGTTTTTTGCCTAACTTGGGCATTCAAATTCAGTTCTCTTCTACGTGGATTCATGAATGCTCTGTTCCTCATGATCTGTCAGATTTCATTTTGATTGGGCCAGATATGGGATTCAGAGTGAAAACTAAGTGAAGTTGGGGTGATGGGTTCATTTCATATTGTCGAAATCCCTTCTAAATTGCTTGTGTGGATAATACTTTGTATGTTGCTTACCTTTTTAAATTAAGTTATGGCTGGCACATTGGTTCACACCTGTAATCCCAGCACTTTTGGGGGCCGAATTAGGTGGACCACTTGAGGCCAGGAGTTCACGACCAGCCTGGCCAACACAGCAAAACTCCCTCTCTACTAAGAATACAAAAATTAACCAGGCATCGTGGCACATACCTGTAATCCCACCCCTAGCTACTTGGAATGCTAAGGCAGGAGAATCACTGGAACCCAGGGGGCGGAGGTTGCAGTGAGCCGAGATTACAGCGCTACACTCCTGCCTGGGTAACAGAGTGAGATTCTGTCTCAAAAAAATAGAAATAAAAATAAAATAAGTTATCGTGTTGACAAGACCTTTAAAATTACTTCTAACTGGTAAAACCTTTGGAAGAGTTGTTATTATTACTTTAAAAAAATTTACCAGTTTCTAAGCCCCTGAGCAAGACCGGATAAATACAATTAGAAGAAATGTGTGGGCTGGTTCAGCCTCTGCTTGGGAAACATACCTGCGTAGGGACTGAGGGGAAAGAATTACTGGGTGGAATTTCATTTCTGTAGTGCAGTGGGTTAGTGAAGCTCTGTGGAGGGGTTTTTAAAGTCCGTTGATTGTATGTGACTCGCCACATACACACATGTAATAAAGAGGCTTCATTAGCTGCTGTATTGGGCCATTCTTGCATTGCAATAAAGAAATATCTAAGAATGAGTAATTTATAAAGAGAAGAGGTTTAATTGGTTCGTGGATCTGCAGGCTGTACAGGAAGCATGGCACCGGCATGCTTCTGGTGAGGGCCTCAGGAAGCTTATAGTCATAGCACAAGGTGAGGTGTGAACAGGCACTTCACACGACCAAAGCAGGAGTGGGGGTGTGGGGTGCCACACACTTTTAAACAACCATATCTCAAGGGAGCTCATTTACTATCTCAAGGAGAGCACCAAGGGGATGGCACTAAACCATTCGTGAGAAATCCACCCCCGTGAGCCAACTACCACGCCCCACCTGCAACACTGGGGATTAGTTTAACATGAAATTTAGAGGCCGGGCCCAGTGGCTCACATCTGTAATCCCAGCACTTTGGGAGGCTGAGGTGGGCATATCACTTGAGGTCAGGAGTTCGAGACCAGCCTGGCAATATGATGAAACCCCATCTCTACTAAAAACACAAAAAACATTAGCTGAGCGTGTTGGCGGGCACCTGTAGTCCCAGGTACTCAGGGAGGCTGAGGCAGGAGAATCTCTTGAACCCGGGAGGTGGAGGTTGCAGTGAGCCAAGATCATGCCACTGCACTCCAACCTGGGTGACAGAGGGAGACTCTGTCTCAAAAAAAAAAGATAAAAAAATATATATATATATATATATCTCAACAAAATTTAGAGGGGACACATGTCTAAACTGTGTCAGACGCTAAGCTGTAATGGATTGAAGTTTTCATACCGATCACAAGATCAAATTCTGATATGTGTCACAAAATACAAACTTTGAGGCCCTCTGGTTTATGGAGAATGGGGGAGTTGCTGAAAGAATTAATGATGAACTTATTTATGACCATAGTTAGCGTTTTAGTTGTAACAAGTTATAATAAATGTACACTATGCTTTCTATGTAATCTATTTAGGTGAAATAGAGTATATCAAATCAAGGACCCTGTAGGGGAAACGAAGAAAAGAGAACAGCAAGTTAAAATGGATTTGGGCAGGAAAGCAGAGGCCCGTGAAGAAACCACTTTCTGTTTATGACTAATTCTCTCATGACCCCCAGACTCGTCAGTTTTTTCTGGGTTGCTAAAGGCAGAATGGGTCTGGTAACTACTTAGTAGTTTTCATGTTGAAAGACCATATTTATCTGCTTTTAGGCCTCTAACTGAAATGGATGGCACATAGATTACACAGGGTCAAAAGTCATGTGAAACTAACCCCTGAAGCCTTTGCAGAATATTTCTTTGTTTCTGCTTTTGTTCTGTTTTTGGAAAGTGTGTGTGAGAAGTAGTTTCTGTTTGCTTTTGAATATGGCATCATTAATTTTCTGTATACCTACCAAAATTATTATTAGCTTTTGTGGCTGGTTCAGTTTTACTCAGTTGATTAATAATGTTTTTTCTAGACAAACAGTAGTTGATGAACAGGGAAAGGATCTACTGAAAGATCCACCTGTAGGTAGAAAGAAAGATTTCCTCAAGGGTTTCAAATCTGATAAGTTAGCCAATATGAAGTATGAGATGGGAAGTTCAGATTTTTCACTTAAATTACTTGGCATAATTGTGTAGTATACAATAGACTTTTTTCTGTGGTACTTAATTTTCTTAAACATAGACATCTTGGAGTAAAACACCTGAAAGATTCCGGAGACCCAGAATAATCTAGATTTTTTATCTTGTGTAGGTTGGACACAGTAAACTTTACTGGTTTTTCTCACTAAATATTACTAACATTTTTTTTTCCAGTAACTTTTTCTGAACATTTCATATGCAAGCTACTTTGTAATTTTTGGCACAGAACAAGGAAAAACTTCTTTAAAAATCTTTGTATTCCAAGCAGGTTTTTTTTTTTTTGAGACACAGTCTGCCCAAGCTGGAGTGCAGTGGCACTATCTTGGCTCACTGCAACTTCTGCCTCCGGGGTTCAAGCAATTCTCCCTCCATAGCCTCCTGAGTAGCGGGGTTTACAGGAACCCGCCACCATGCCCAGCTAATTTTTGTTTTTTTGTTTTTGTTTTTGTAGAAACAGGGTTTCACCATGTTGGCCAGGCCTAGTCTCGAACTCCTGGCCTCAAGTGATTCGCCCTCCTCGGCCTCCCAAAGTGCTGGGATTACAGGTGTGAGTCACCATGCCCGGCCCCAAGTAGTTTGATGCACAATTGAAAATTCTAATCGTACAACTGTGGGTAATGATGCTGTGTCTCCTGTGTGACTCATGATGGCATGGTTGAATGTCCTGTGTGACTCATGATGGCATGGTTGAATGTCCTGTGTGACTCATGATGGCATGGTTGAAT